>NC_137618.1:33033957-33051457 GCF_963280865.1 Gymnoscopelus braueri
TTTAGTTTATTTATCTTTTCTTCTCTCTTTCATTTGGTCAAATAATATTCAGTTGCTACTGATATGAGGTATGGGCACTGTTAGTAATGCACCACAAAGAAAAGTCTTACATATGCAGATTTAAACAAAGAGGTAGCCAAAATATTTAGCAGTCATAAGCTTTTTTAAGTGACCTTCGGGTCATTCAGCCTTAACTCAAAGTTTAATGAACAACGAGCAGGGGTTCAAGTAAGCCTCACTGAAATCCAAACCAACTTTTTCCACCGATGCCCTCAAGCTGCAACATACAGAAGAAGAGACGCATGACCATTGGTTGTCCTTAAGCAGAAAAGTAGGGATTAATCCGTCGAAATACTCGGTTAATGAATTTTAACGCGAGTTTGATGGATAGATTTTTTTCTCCACCTCTCTTTTTTGTTTGAAGATAAAAAAATCCCTCAAAGATGATTATGCATCCATGGAACAGGCTATTTGTGGAAGATGCTCAAATAGGCAGCATATGTAGCCTATGTTTTAAGTTCTTTTGAACACACAGTGTTACTGCTAGTACCAGACAAGGTCCTCTTTTCAAACAAGAATGTTTTTCGCCTACGCATTGATACGGTAGTTTGGTTCGTACAATGGGGCAGTTGCAACATAAGTCACTGAAGGCTCTGTGTGGGTAAGTAAGTGCTATTAGCTCACTTCATCATTTTTCTGGGTTGGCCATCTGAATCCTTAATATTTTAAGTTAGACAATTTTCCGTGGCGTTATTGGTAGAAATAGGCTGCGCAGGTAAATGATGCAGGTAAAATAGCCTCATCTGTTTGCCCTTGGAGAACTGTGGTTATAATATAACATTTCTGAATTAAATTGAAACTGTTCAGAAAGGGCTTTCCCAAATAAATATGAAATAAGTAGGCCTAAATGTTGACCTATTGATCATGATTCTTATTACATAGGTACAGATTAGGTGTCTCGCTGGCATTTTGTAAGATATTATGTAAAAGACGCAACAATCACAAGCAGCATCATCTCGCTTGATGATGAGTGAAATTAAGCCTCTTTCCACAATCAAATAACTGTTGGAAAGCAAAGTTATAAAATGAACAATATCCTAAATAATTGTAATCGAATAATATTTTACTTAAGTTGCGATTTAGGCCTAATGTTTTATCCAATTGACAATACCATGAGAAAATATTGAAACAAACACTCAAAATCATACAAAATAACATTTAGTTAAAAGCAAGCTTTGTTGTATTTCATTATAAAACATAGTAATCCCAAAAATATCCAAAACACTACATCCATGTAAAATATAACGTTGCAGCTTAACAAAGTCATAGTTGAAACCACATAAATCAAGGCTAACGCCACCGTGACTATAAGACAACAAATTAATGTGATTTACGATCTAAGAGACAAAATGAAAAGTTCCTCTACTACTTCTTCCTCTGAGTCAGTCTTCATCGAAATGCAACTGAAAATCCATTGCCAGTACAGACCGATTCTGTCCGTAATATTTGAAAGTCCAAATTATAAATCTGCTTTACAAATTGTATACCAATGTCTATACCCGCACAATTGCCAACCAGAGAGCGACATTAATAAGGATCACCTTCTATGAATCGAATAAATCATATTTATTTCCTTGCATTATATTACCCCATGGTTAAAGGTTGCATTTTGCCATGCAATTGCTTACCTGTGAATCAATTCATCATATACCAGTGCCTCTCAGTCTCAATTCCTCTCCATGTAGTCTCCAGAATAAATCCTTCACCCTTTGTCTGTAGACAATGCTGTCCTAAACCTGATCTTGCTGTTTTTCAGACATTTCCATATACCAATGCAGACAGTATTCCCGATAGAATGGAAGGACTCGCATTCAACTACCAATAAAAAGCGAAGAAGGTATCCTTATTCCAGAAAAAAATCCCTGGCAATCAATCACCCAATGAAATATACAGGAATTCAGAAACGGATAGGCCTATACATTTGCAGCTAACATTGGGATTTTGGTGTTTCGGAACCTTTATGATGACAAATAAAGGCACTGCCTTAAGATACAAGCATATTTGTTCACGTGATCTACTGGCAGATTGTTCCTTTCAGGCTGCTTCTTCAACCAAGCCTTACCTCACGAATCCATTTTGATAAAGGGTGGCGTTTATTTCCTCATCTGAACTGTGTGAAAATGTTCTATTGCCTATGATTTCTTTTTCCCTCTTCCCATTGCAGGGATTGTAACTACACTTAGACACAGCAAATGATACATTACTGTGGAATTATTAATAGTTTATGGATTCTGATAATCCTTTAGAGGAAGAGTTTGGGTTTATTGTACACTTTATTTTCCTATGTTATTGCGTTGCTCTATTCATTTTTCTTTTAAATCATTGGTGAAGTCTTGCTATTCACAATACATTTAATACATCTATATTCTTAATATAATAGACGTACACGTATGCGTGAGAAGTCACGTTGCTTTAATATTTTATAATAAAACAGATACAATAGACATACACCACAAACAGTATGCCACTGTTGAACAATTTAGATATTGTAGAATGATATTAATCGTTCTAGTTCCTGTATATAGTCACTAATCATCGCACAGGCCTAAAATACACATTTTTTGGTGATTTATGGCACCATTTGTTGAAATCTGAGAGTGGAATTGTATTATAATAAACCACGTAACCCCCCTTTGTCTGCTGTCTTCTATCTACCCACAATGTGGAAGCATACGGGCTGCTTTCTAAGAAATAAACACAAATAAATAAAGTACCGTTTTTGTTCAATGAAAATGCATAGTGGTATGGTTCAAAGTGGAAATGGAGTGCAAAGAATGAACGATAAGAAGACGGAGGATTTGGAGACACAAGGATCGGTGGGATGCTGAGAGGTAGGTTAAGTTGCACTGAGGAGGGTTTCGGGACTAGCGTCGCAGCATATGTTCGGAGGGTAATAAAAGTGAAAGATTTACAGTTTTCGCCCGGCCCCCCAACAGTCTCACACCCTTTCAGGAATTACTGAGAATGATTTACAACGAGGCACAACTGTCAACCTGCCCAAACACAACTTCCACGACTCTTAGAAATAAAAATCAAACCATCCAGAAGCTAACAATGAAAATAGACTAATGTTAGAAACTGACTGTTCCCCCTCGAACATAAAAGACAATAATACATATCCTGAGATTATAATTTGCACAGGCGCTTGTCAAGCCATAAGTTTTTGTTGTCTATGGGCACAGAGAGTTATCAATTAAAAATCCCACCAGATCGTTTGGAAATATTTCTCCTATTTTTCATTTTTGTCATTTAAAATACATTTTACTTTCTAAATGATCAATCAGAGGGCCCAGTGCAAAGGGACATATAGCCGACTATATGACAGACAACGCTGCAGCCCATATATCCAGTACCATTGGACCATATACAATAACAAAAATAAAAAATAAATCGTTGTATTCTGGCCAACAGCTGAATTGCAAGTTAAAATCTTGTATCAGGCTACCTATGCATTTCACAAAAAGCACAGCATTGGTACAACACAACCACAGACTGTTTACAGCGCGCCCATCAAAGGGTGCAATCTATCAAATATCTGACAGATATCGTCATTTACCAGCTCAGTCAGAAAGAAATGCTGAAATATTTACCTACCAAGCATCCATTGGTTCGGATGTTGTGCTATAAAGTGCCGGCTACAGTTGCGCCGAGTATCGCACCGTTTGGATATTATTTTCTTGGGATCTGTTCAGTTTTCAAGTCTGATAGAGTCCTTGCGATTAATGACGACGCCGTGTTTCTAGGGGGACGTGCTGCATTAATTATTTAGACAATCACGTGGTCAAGAATAGAGAGCGGAGTGGTATAGTCTCCGAATTATATCTCCGAATGCAGACAGCGCAGTTTAATACATCTTAGGGGCTGTCTAGCTTGGCGAAGCTTCTGCGTACAGCTGGAAATCAAATATGGCCGTGTGAGAGCCATTGTGAGCGCGGCGACGGTGTATTCCTACATTCGGTGCAATGTCATTGAGAATGGCTCTGCCTTTGGCTCCCATTTATTGCTTTCAGACATGTAGGTCAATGTAGCTACACTGCACGTTTGAGGGTTGCTCTGACCTGATTGCATTCTCAACCTGTTATAAATAATGTGTTCAATACAAGTTATGACAGGAGATGGGGAAAAAATGAACAGACATGTTATAAAATGAGTATTTGAATATGAAATTAGATTAACTATTTATCTAAAAGGCACAGTGTAAATGTGATGTATAAGGTGTATATATAGGTAGTGTTATAATATCCTACACCTCTCTCTTTCACATACTCTCTCTCTCTCTCCCTGTGTTTTTTTTCTCTCCCTCCACTCTATCTGACATCCAAATGGAGAATGAGTGTAGAATTATTGCAAAATCTGGGCTGGTAAGTATCACTTTACATAGGCTGCTTTCTCTGAATCGTTCTCTGAATCGTGTTTGCACGTGTGCACACAAATGGAGAGGCTTGCCTTCTCACTTCACTCTTCTTCACAAACACAAACACGAACGCTTGTGCAATCCTATCCCATGTACCATTTGCAAGCCTAGGCCTGTGTTCAAAGGCCATGGAGAGGGGAACAATGCTGAACAATTGCAACAGATTGTCTTTTTCGTGTGTCACTGTCCACTGACTCCAACTTTTGGAAAATGTGTGTCAATTCGGATTTTAAAAAGTAGATTATGGTGCATGTTACACGTGTTGATAATGATATTAAACATAACTTCTCAACCAAGCAAAGAAAGCTTAGTCAAAACAGCTCGTGCCCCTTATTAGTCAGCCTCGTATGCTTTATCACCTCTTGCCAGATTTGGGGTATAGGCCTATTTAGTTTCAGTAACAAGGCAAGCTCTTCCAATGGTGTAATGCAACACCAAAAAAAAATCAGATGAATTGGATGACACTATTAAAAATGTATGTACGATGACCTGGTGGTTAAGGTGAATACCACATATAGGCTCTAATGCAGCCTGACAGCAAGTCGTGGGTTTGATTCCAGAGCCCAGCGACCTTTTCTGCGTGTCACTCCCCGTCTCTCTCTCTCTCCCTGTTTTCCTGTCACTATCCACTACTACAATCTAACAATTAAAGGCAGAAAAGCCCCAAAATATCCCAAAATAAATTGAAATATATATATGTATACACTTTACTAACCTACAAACGAAGCCGAATACCAATGGTTTTATGGGGACCCAAAATATGCCCACAAGAATCGCCACAACCTTCAATCGGTCTTACGGAACATTTTTCTTGAAGGTTTTGGGGTTTTGCGCATGCCACGCGCTTGTGATAGCTTGTCAGTAGAAATTGTGACAGGCTAGAGCAAAATATATATTTTTTTCTCATATATTTTTTAAGACATATAATTAGTAAATTAGTCCTACATATTTTCCCTTCCACACAACTTTTGGTGCCATTGTGCAGAGTTTATAAGTGCTTGGCTGATGGCTCCACATGCTATTGTTACTATAATAATTAAGAAATAAAAATGATCTACCAAAGTTAGTCTTAGCCATGCATGAACTGATTTTATTTTAATTCACTGAAGTAAAACATTTTGCAAATAAATTGACAAATATTTAGAGCTTTGTTTCTTTTTTTCTTTCATTTTTGGGGGGGTACTCAAAAAGTATCATGCGAAAAAATATATATTTACAGTCATTTAAATGCATAATTGGTAGAAATCTTTATTTTTCAATAAACTTTTCACATCTGGATGCACAATACAAGGTAAAAAGCATGTACAAAAATAAAACCAAACAGATTGCATATTGACAAATGCATAATCAGAACCGTTTGGGGCTTCACCTGATAGGCTATAATAAATACTGTTTAAACAAGTTTAAAACTATGACATTTATGCGGTGAACATTCTTCACAATGTTTTAGTTTGGTTTGGGGGGGAAAAAATCCTTAAAACCAGTGCGCCAGTGAGAGAAAATGCTGTAGGTCCGGGCGGGTCAGAGGGGCTTGGAGGTCAGTCCTTGCGGCTGAAATGTGTCTAAGGCGAAAGAAGCGGTGTCCCCTGGATGAACCTGCCACTGCTGCTTTGTCGAACTTCAACTGAAATACCTTTTCAACCTCTCATCGTGAAGACTTCACAGAGAAGACCTCTTCGTATTGGAAGGGCTCCTGGCTTTTTTTTGTCTTAAGACAATGATGGTATATAATACAAGAATATCTGTCTTGAAACGTGACATGAAAGCCCCTGGTTAGGTTGGTGTAAATGAATGCCTATATTTCAACATTAACTAAGAACACTGACTAAACCTTGCATAAAAGCCATGCTAATAATGCACAAGAGTTCAAACTCATTTCAGAATAAAAAAAAAGTTAATTGAATATTTTAAACTCGTATGTGTGCTATACGAAAATTTACAAATTCTTGATCAAATAAATAAATACGAAAAACAATCCATAATGAAGGGGAAAAAAACATTTCTATTTCTAAATATTCTGGATTAGATTTTTCTGATGAGGAACATCTAACCAACATCAATTTGATGCCATGCAAGAACAATTGATCTTCCATAAGAGTTTCAAATGGCATGAGCGAGCCTCTGAAAATATACACTGTTTACAAAGATGTCAAGAGAGATTTATAACCGAATAAGGGCACTCAGAATAGTATATGCACACAGGAATGTTTTACTTTTGAGAATAATATTTAGCAATTATTCAAAGCTTTATTGTACAAAATAAGTTAAAACATATGAATCACAAAGAAATGTAAGTGAATATTTCACCGGGATAATTGCAACTCAACGAAAGTAGGTTTACCGAGTTGTAGGCTCACAATGCAAACAATGTTTCTTTCAAGTATATTTTTGTGCATGTGATGTCTAATTAGAATTAAAAAAAATAAAACAAAAAAACACGGTGTGGACCCATTGTAGTTTAATGTAATTTGGACGAATGCTTTCCCCCATTTAAAATAAAACCTATCGAAACCAGTTACCTGCTTGAATTCACATGTGAAGAACATTAGTGAATACATCCTCCATAAAAATCAGTTGTAGTCATACAATGTCCTCGGTGGTTATTATGCAAAAATAAAAGTGTTTCGGTATACTGTGCCTCTTTGAGGAATTAAATTATGAGAGATTCAACGTGCCTCTCAGTTTCAGAGTTATTTTTTCTGACTCAGTTTTGAGTCAGTCAACACTTCTTGGGTCGATCTTTTGTTAAATATAAATGGATACAAATGAGATAAGTCCATGCAAAAGTTAGATACAACCTTTGTCTTTTCATATGTACAGTTTATTCGCAGCGTGAAAGGCGCCCCTCCTTTATAAAGTTGTAATATCAGTCTGGTTATCCTTCTGAAGACTTTGCAGATGGTTCGAGCCCGGTGCCGACCTGCCCTTGGTGTTCGGTAATTTGTGGTCTTTCTTCCATTTCATCCTTCTGTTTTGAAACCATATTTTGATCTGCCGTTCGGAGAGACAAAGAGTATGGGCAATCTCAATCCGTCGTCGCCTGGTCAGATACCTGTTAAAATGAAATTCCTTTTCAAGTTCCAAAACCTGCTGTCGCGTATAAGCTGTTCTTGACCGTTTGGGTTCAGGTCCTGTGTAATCCGGGTTCACTGTGAGGAAAACAAAACAAAAAGTGACCAAATGTTGACCATGCAGCAGGCTAAACAAAACAGCACAACAGAGCACCCCTCTCGACACGGGACGCTCAAACTTTTGAGACAACCCACAGAAAGAAACTAGCTTTGGAAATATACGCGACTGAATGTCGACGCACACTCAATGATTTTAGTTAAATGTTTACTCCAATATCGTCCCAAATGTAAGCACCACTATCATCAGACAATAAGTGTTTTTGAAGAGCTTTGAGACGTTCACCTTGCGGCCTATTTCCTGAGCAATAAAAATTTATGACTTGTGTAATTGGCGAGGCCTTCAAAGCCACCCATAAATATCACACTGAATGCTTTCGTTGAAGCCAAAATAGAAGACCTCAGCTGATCCCAAAAGAGACGTGGGGGAAATCTTACCATTAGTTACGTGGACTTTCTTCATCCAAGGATAAACTACTGCAGGCTGCTTGGCTTGTATCCCATTTTGGTTCTTTGTGTTTTGTTGTGGTCCACAAGTCCGAGGACCAGCCATTTGGACCGGTGGGCACTGCTCAGTCTGTGCGGTAAAAGGGGTAGGGTGGCTGGCTCTCTCCTGGACATGACCCCGTGGCTGCACCGTGGTGGAGTCCTGCACAGTGTTGCAGCTGAAGGGCTCCGTGTAGTTTGGCCGAGGATAGATTCCTGGATGCTGAAACTCTGGGTCCTGCGATGGACCGTAGAAGTCGCCCTGGTCAGGTATATAGTTATTTTGTGAATATTCCTCACATGGAGGAAATTTTGGATCCACATACTTAGAGTTCACCAAATACGAACTCATGGCCATTAATTTCTGAAGGTAGAAAATACTAATTTTTCTCGAGTTGTCTTTTTTTCCTCCCTCCATAAAGCCCTCCTACTTGGTGTCAACTGAATAAAGTTAGGGAACCATGTGACCGGATTGGCCAATAGAGGTGATGCTGCTCCATAAACGGGTAAACATATACCTAAAAGCAATTTAATCTAACTTCAGATACACCCAAATTAAACCCACATTTAGGGGAAAAAAATAAAAAACATTACCCAGTTTACAACAAAGCATTACCTTGTACATTTGGAAAATAAGAAAGTTAGAAAATAGATAGTCATTTGAAAAAAGAAAGAAAAAAAAGGGAACAGTATCTCAATGATTTGTGTTTAAAAAAAAATATCAATAAAAACAGCATACTATAATAAAGCATTAACCTATCATTTTGATCCCTTTATGTAAGACATTCTAGCACGTTTAATGTTCTACAACACCAAACCAACGACAAGCCAGAGAAACAAACAAAAGATACAAAAAGGCCTTTGGCATAAAAGAGGGGAATAAAGACTGATGACAATTGATGGGCACTGTCTTTGTCAAGAAGGGGTCATCCAAAAGTTACATGAATCTCATCACTTCATGAGCCCCGTCCCTTTCAAAAAGTGTCTAAGAAGCCTATTGGCTGGTAGCCAGTCTGGGGATCAATAATGTATGGATAGAAACGACTCAAGTAAAGACCCTGGGAGTAAAAATGCGATATCCTGCTGTTTTATTTGCTTGTTTTTGGTAATGCATTTGGATATTTCATCCCCTCACATGGAAATGTAGCCCGATATATAGGCTACTTTCCACCGATGATGTAGTTTACAAGACGTGTTAAACATTTTATAATAAATTCTGTTGAGCCTCCACATTTGGTGGTGTTTAACCATTTGATGTGGGAGGCCTAATTCAATTTTTGTTCTTGTCAAATTCTCATTCTCATCCATTCCTGCATTATTTCTGAAAGCTAACAGCGTCCCTGTAGCATTTGAAAGCAATGACGCATCAAAGAAGACATGCATATTAAAAAAAAGCAGTGTCAATAAATCGAAGTTTTTTCATCGACCATATACTCCCCTAGAATCGAATCTGTGACTGTGATTTTATCACACAAATTCGGTTCTACAGGGTATATATAGACGACGGAATACAAGTCCCAACTGAACAGTAAAGGTAGCATCAGTTTCTCACAAAATCCTGCATCCATTTGCTGTCCAATACAGCAGAAAATAACAAATACATGCCGCACTAAAAACCCTTTCTACCATCAAAATCGATGAAAAGTATGAACCGAAAGGCAAATGGGCTAAACTCAGGTCAATGCAAGGTTCTAGACGATTTCATAGTTCAAGTTCACGAGACAGATTCTCTTTTAGTCTATCAAAGAATACAAACCATTTTGCAAGTTCTTGGCCCAAAATCAAGGATATTCCGAACTGGAAGAACATGCAGCAACAGATACCCAGCAGAATCACTATTTTACTGACTGTGTGCAATGCTTGACTATATTGCCATCGCGCAAAGGATGAGGCTAAAGGCCACTGGGGTCAAACTGAATCATTTGCAAACATATCAAAAAGTTCAATTATTTTCTGCTCCGCTGACAGCTCAAAGAGTGCAAAAGTTTACCAATTCCTCATGATTCATCGACTGACCACCTCTGTTGGTATTGTATACCGCCAGACTCGTCAGAAAACGACAGAAGGTCCTTCAGTGAAATAATGTTTCAAATGGGTTTGTATTATTCTAGATTGTTGACTAGAATTGATTATTATTCGTATCATTATTTAGATGTGACGTATTAAGAACGAGAGACAGGGATGATCAATGTATAAAATAAGGTATGGGGCCTGTGAACTTTCAGAATTGAGAGTATATATTTACTTAATTTGTTTCAAGAGCAAACCAGACAACCCTAACAGAGACCATAAAAATCACATTTAACTCATATAACTTTTAGTCCAAGTATTTATAGTGCACATATACAGGGTATAGGCCTATATACAACTTCAAGCTAAATGACTGAGTTTATAGGCCTATATTGGTTAATTTAATGGTAAAAAATCTTATATTTTATTTTATATTACAAAAGGTCACTCATGACACGTGACACAATACATTTTGAACGCGTTTAAGGTGTCAAGTTTATGCTATAGGCCTGAAGGCCACATGTCCATTCCTTCATAAAAATGAATTGCATTGATATATAAAGCAACCTTGTTCATTTGATATGGAGCTTACGAAATTGATTTGCCAGTTCTGCTACGGTTATAATGCATTTTCAGTTTGATACATATAGTGTAACTTTCTTATCTAACATTTTGTAGCCCACTGGGTCAGCCATTACGAAGAATTGTGATGTGAGGCCTATAGTGATTTTCAAATTAATTTAAACTACATTTCGACGAATAAGGTATTATTCATGGAGATTTCATGTTGTTCATCATGTTGCTGTTGTTCTCTGTGGGCCTCTTTATAGGGGCCTCGAAACATATAGCTATAATTTCGAATAAAATAAAACAGTTGAAAATTTCGTTATTTAGACTAACTATCAATCTATCAAGTATTTTAAAAACAAAATAAAAGTCGTTTCTCCACATTTAATTATTTATTAGACAGCATGACCTGTGTTTCACCTTGCCCTGCAACTCGTTCAGACGGGTCAAAGCCAAGATGCGCAGGCTACTTGAGAACAAAAGAAGTATAAAGTCAGCGTTTCCTTGTTGTTTGTATTAACTAAAGGGAATGGATAACTTTCTTACTTTTTGTCTTCGTCACAAAATGATTAAACCAAAATGACATTGGCTTAGTCTCTTGAATAGCTATAGCAATATAGCTATAACTCTACTAGCAACATTTTCCGCTCATATTTTCATTACAGGTGCAGTGTATTTAACTAACACTTATTTGTTTTGTTTATGTGCACTCTCAGCAATGATATTCACTGGGATTCAACCATTTCTTGGCCTATATTGAACAAAATGAGTAAATGCATCAAGATTTAATAGAGGAAATTAAAACGGTTGCACATTAAAACGGCATATAGGCCTATTTGGCGGGCACCCTAACAGAAGAGTTGGCTAAGAAATGCCCCTCTTCAGTAAATCAGCCAACTGTAAATGGGACTTGTGCTAACTTTGATTAGTAGCCTACTCAACAAAATATAGCATGTATCCATTTCCATCATATTACAAATAATTGTTATTTAAGGGAGTGTTAACTGTTAAAAATAAGCATTTGTACTACGAATATCAGGCCACTGTAAGCCTTTGAACACAGATGTTGTTTTAGCTCCACTGGTAGCAAGTTAATCTGTCCCATTCCAAGCAGATATACGCATTCTACCTCCGAAAACAAAGTCGAGTGTCCCTATATATAAATAGGCTACTACATGAGGGGAAGTTAATTCCAGCAATTCGATGAGCATCAATCAAACCAGCCAACTTCATAACATGAATAGGTGCAAACTTATCAATATCAATCAACCAACCAATAACGCAGTCGATTGGGTATCTCGTTCAAACCTCAGCTAGAAAACTATGCTATTAGCCTATGTCCTCCAGTAGCCCGCGATGAGGCGTCACTTCTGTCCTCATGCACTCTCTAGCCCTCTGTTTCGAGGCAGGCGAACAATATATGCTATACTGCACGAAGCCTGATGACATCACTAGCGCATGCCTGTGGCAAATGATAAAACACAGCTTACCACCAAGACCGCCACACGTATGATACTGGTGAAGAAACGGATCCATATTCCGTCTCGTATAGTTCCTACCAAATCTGAGCTCTATTCCAAACCATCTGGACGGTCTTTCTAATACACAATGAGAATTATATTTTGGCTTGTCAAGTCCCGGGCCATAAAACAAACTTTAATGGCATCACGTGCTCCCCCACAGCCATTCACGACGCCGCAGCGGAACATAAATAACCCTCAAAGTTGCACTTATTCAATAACGCCGATTACACCGATGTCACTGAAGAAAGGCAACCTATAGAAATGCAGAAACTGATAGGGGGATTGTAACTTTGTCATGCTACAAACAGACACGGAAGTGATTTCGCGGAGAAAATAAAAACATTTTCATGTAGACTATCATAGTCCTGCGTCGCGAATTCATTCCTCATGCATTGAGTGCCTTTCATCTTTCCTTTGCCAGAAACCATAAATCCAATAAAACTTATCTGGCAATATGAAATCCCAGTGAGCTTTTTATTTCTATTTGTTATTGTACATAATAGGCTATACATAAGGTCTGATTGTGTTCGATTTTCTCATTCCTGCCTGTCTGTAAATAAAAAATAAATAAAAAAGATCAAAACCAAACATGGCGATTGCCTCATTCAGTAAGACCAGCTCAAATTAGATGTCTGAATGCTCCACATTTCTTTCTGTAAAATTGACCTGTAGTTGACATTTGGGTGGTTTGCAGAGTAACAAAACATTGATAATAACATTAACTAAAAGTTGTTTGCATAGAGGTTCTTTGAGGGCAAATAACTTGATGATGCTTACTTAAATCACTATTTGAATACCCATCATCTATGGTTTTTCCACTGCTAATCAAAGAGCCATCAATTAGCAATTAGCACCGTGTGTGCATTTTGTGGATCTGGTGCCCTCAGCAGTTATAATGCCTCTTGGTCTGCAACGGTTTCATGCAGAACAGTTATTACACCCCCCCCCCTCCCCCGCCCCCGCCCAACATGCTTCCAGTGACGTCAGTCCCAATGAAATTCATATAGTGTAGCTCCTCTTAAACTCAAATAATAGGAGCCAATCTAGGCCAAAGACAAGTCCTTGCCTGTCTCTCTAGTCAAAACCCATATGTGTCAGTTTTAAAGTATTGTTTGCACCCAGAATGTTTTTGTTTGGTTTGTTATGTCACATATAACAAACACATTATGTGGCTACTGTACCGAACCTATAACAAACAGGATGGTTCTGTGTGGGTTGGTATAGATCTAAATAAATCAATTTGATACTTTTTCTTTCACTCATCACTGACAGCACATCCCATAATTACATGTCAGACCCTTATTATTTAAGCATAATTCAATCTTCGTTCAAACCAGCATGGCTGCATTATTTCATCAAAACCTATAAAGGCAACCTTTAGCCTGAGCATCCCCTTTTACAGCGTGGTCCTAGAATATCAAACATAGACCCACAAGTGTAAATAACTCCCTGGAACCACTTCAAAATACGTAGCTATTTGCTTGTCACGTATTTCAGCCAATCACATGGTTCGAAACTCCCCCAAGTTAAATGCTGCCGAAGGCGAGCCTGGAGCAGACTGTTGGGCAATAGCGCCTTCTGCTGGCATTTTCAGTAGCCTTTTATCTTAGATGTTGGTCACTGAGGTGTTTGAGCAAGCCATACTTGTTGCTATATACTGACATTTAACGAAAATTCAGTCAATGATTAGATGTATTTTACACTAACAAAAAATGTTCATATGTTATGTGGTAGGCTATACCTATAAGGTAGAAATTGATGTATAAGGACGAAATATGTTATTTATCATATTGCCAAAAACCTTGACAAATTGCTATGTACCCAATAACCTATCTGCTGTTGGTTGTTATCTATAGATGTGGACTAAACAAAGCAAAGAGAGCAGATACGACGAGTCCATTCAAAGTGGATAGTCGTAAAATAATGTATAAGCAATAGTGATGTTCAATATATTTGGATAAACTAAACACAAGATAAGAACCAATAGTTTTAAAGGGAACAAAAGCATAGGCCTAATTCCTTTGTGATTTTCTCAGGCTTCCACTTCAGCCCATCATCCTCTCGGTTCCATTTTGCCGCATTGCAGTAAGGCTGTAAATACTTTCGCAGCTGCCTGTCAGGCAACAGTGAAATACTGTCTTTGTTCGCTTGGCCTCATCTCCAAGCAGCTGAAAACAGCTATGAACGCTGGGCTTCAAATGGAAAACTTTATACATTCCATTCCAAAATAGTGAACCATCATTATTTTTGTTTCGTTAATATAGGCTATCTATAGCCTAATAACTATGCATTCAGGGCTAGTCAGGCCAATCCTACATTGGGGCTTTAGGCTTGTATAGGCTATGTTATACGTTTAATCTTGTATTACTGAACGTTTCTTATTTGTTTAAAAAATAATAAAATACCCACAAGTATACAGCCTATATATTAAATTCTGGTCACTTATAAATGATCATGGACAACACAATTTCAACAAACTTTGCATGCAGGTATTGTTGCCTGCTGACGAACTGTGAAAAGGATAATTTAATAAAATGATTGGGCTATTAATTTCACAGTGAGAAGGAAATTAGTGAATACATTAATTTATGCCAATAAAACGTAGGTATCTGTCATACAATTTATAGGTTACCTGCAGAAAGCCATACAGTATAACCGTGATGTGCTTAATGCATATAAGTAAATACATTTACACAACACAACATGGTTATTCCAATGGCACTGTGATAACCACACTGGTAAAGATTCGGCTAAATAACTATAGCACAATTGTATTAGCTTCTTAAAGCATAATTGTAGTCAAATCAATTGTGTACCCCCCCCCTTAACTTTAACGTATTTGCTTAGTATGTAAACAGATAACCTCAATATAGCAACACATTAATACACACTACACCTGTGTGTATTACACGTTATTAGCCTGGTACTCATTTACATAGCTAATGAGACAGGAAGCTGTCGATCAAACTCCACAATCATATAGCCTACTTGACACACATTCAGAACATACAAAATCTGCATACAAAATACAAAGTTACACAGAATGCTTACCTATAAATGGTAGGTAATCCATCTTTATTCTTTTAGGTTTACCTATGCAATACATGATTTAGCTGTGCATAAAGCCGGTGTTCTTTTCTGGGAAGAGGCCAGATATGGAGAAAGTTGAAATGCTCTCCCGACGATCCGAGCGAATGAGCAGTGTCCCGTTGCAGTTTTGTGCTGTTCAGACTTTCATGAAACGAATGACAGTCAATTTCTTTTTAGCAAAGGAGACAGGGGCGTATTGGTTGGAACGCCATAGAAGCAGAATGCAGTGGGAAAAATCGCCTGGGAAATCAGGAAAAGGGCCATGAAGACGTTTGCCTCTCACACATGACCAGTGGCATCCAATGACAGGCGATGGAGCCACATAAAAAGGTCTATTACCAAGTTGTAAATTGTCCTCTCACAAAAAGGAATTTAGACTGCAGCAATTCTTCTCATCTTTGCGCATAATAGCAGAAGCCTTTTCTTGTCCTCTGCAGAGGGAAAAACAAGAAACCCTTTTTTTCCTCATTTCCCCCCCTCCAAAAACAGTGAGACCCTGACAATAATCTAGGATTTAATTTCTCACGTTGGCCATAAGATCACAAATGTGGTTTGTTAAATAACAAAAAAAAACATGCTGGTAAATTATATGCCTTTACACATTTTTTTTTTAGATTTTGTAGCTGGTCCAAACTCCAAATATAGCTCTTTGTAGGCCGAATCCTAAGAAAATATATAGGAAAACATTTTGCAATGTAATTGTTTATCTTGTAGATTTTGGTAAGCCGACACATATTACTGTTATATTACTATGTAATAGGCTATATATATAACTTTAAATACATTCTCCATGAAATGTATGTATTTCAGTTCAATAATAATTTAACAATTTAAATTAGCTTGTCACTCAGATGCACTGTATAGTTTATGCAACATACACTGCAGACAGAACAGCAGAATGGGATATCATTCTGAAGGGGTTTGTTAGCTTTTGTTTTTGTTTTAAGATTATACCCGTGGGGGGAAAAAGTAAGTTGAATCATAAATGTTATAGCATAGGCTACTTGGCCTTCTCTGTTCTTTAGATAAGAACATGTTACATCTTATGTTTGTATTTGTGTGCGTTAAAAGTTGAACATATCATAAGATAGCATACATTTCTCACTATTGTGTGAAATTTCTCTCCCATATGGTAATGCCTGCCCTTTGGGCCTAATGCGGTTGCACTGTTTATCCAAATTATGCAAAGCGTAAAGAGCTTAAAACACACCATGAAGTGAAGATCTGAACGAATTGTCCTCGTGCCCTGGTTGTATGATCTCACCAATAGGAGCGTGTATACAGGAAGACGAAGGGCGTGCTTCCATTTTTCAGTCTCTTTTATGTGTTACCACGCCAGCATTAACACACTGCATCTCGCTCATGTAGGCCTGGTTTATTTATTTTTATTATCGCATCTGTGCCACAGGCGTTCTGGAGCCTGCAAACATGTAGGGAACAAAATCACTACCGTAAGACAATTGTCAATGATCAATTCTCGATAACAATAGTCTTTGCTTATAGGCCTGATTCTCTGCATGCAAACTGCATTGAAGCCAAGGGCCTGATAATGCTGCATTTGATGTCAAATAATGGAAGTAAAGTCACATTATCTAGATTGCGATAGAAAGCGGAAATCTGATAATCCCATTGTATTTTATAGTTTTGTAATGGCACTGAATAGGCTGAACTCAAGTATGGCGTGGCTATGACACAAGCTACCTATTAGCTATTTCCTTTGAGCACGGAAATACAAAGCGTCGATGGATGCCTTCATTTGCTAGAGGGCTATGATCCCAAGCTGATATTAACATCTAGTGGTCTAGACCAAGTGTTGTAAAATGAGCCAAAATAGTATCAAAATTATTATCACCATTATTATTTATTTTGAGCCTTTTCCTAATGAAGTAGTAGCCAACCAGGTTTGTTTTCTGCACATGGGAATGTTTGAAGTCTTTGTAGGAAAATCAAGTTTTTGGCTTATTAATAATCAATTATTAAAGTAGTAGGCTACTATTTAATAAATGGGTGTTAGTGGCCATAACAGTATAGTTTAAAAAAAAACGGATTAGTTGAGGACTAATGATACACTAATGAAAACATTTGTGCACATGTGATACTTGTTTCTCTTTTAGCGCTTTTATTCTGTGCAACTTATTAGACTTTTCAAACTCGCACGCGTGTGTGTGTGTGTGTGTGTGTGTGTGTGTGTGTGTGTGTGTGTGCACGCGCGTGCGTTTGAG
>NC_137618.1:33056457-33108957 GCF_963280865.1 Gymnoscopelus braueri
CAGCTCGTACAGTTCTGTGGGTTGTAAATCAGGGGGCTATTTCGTTTACTTACTTGGGTCAAGTTGTTGTTTCTCTTCTTTGGGCTCGCTGTGACTCGAAAGATCACTTCCAATGTTCTCTTTGGGCACTTTTTCGGTGCTTTCGGATACTCCACGAGCGAAATCGCTGGCGGCCGTTCGCGTCTCCGTTTCAAAAGTATCACACTCGGTGCTTTTCGAAGGCAAACTTTCGGGCTTTGTTCCATACTGTCGACTGCTGCTGGTGTGAAAGCCGGAAAAAGAAACGTGGCTGGCAATCGGGTCTATCCAGGAGCGGACATATCTGCTGTCTGAGAGATGCGGCTGGTGGTGATGCACGTAAGGATGATAGATCCCTGGCAGTGCGGCGGTGGGCTGCGGGTGGACCGAGGACCAGGACGACGGGAAAACGGCTGACTTGGTCGCAAAATTGCAAGAGGCGAAATCTGCGTTGTTCCCCACACCTGATGGCCTTGGGGTCACCGTGTGTGGACCCTGAATAAAGCGCGCCCCGTACACATCCTCCGCTTCGTGCCCCATAATAGAGTCCACATAACAGTTGCTAAGAGTGCTACTGGTAGACATTTTTGATCTCTTCCTACTCATATAAAATGTTACACTGTTACGGGAAGCTTCCCCCTGAACAATCATAGTATTTTTGCTGGCCTCTTCTACGGGGATTGGTTACATAGATCACGTGATCATATTTACCAATACAGCGAGTAAATCAGTCCGCTGATAGCGGCATGTTTCATTTATCTTTTCATTTTTAAGAAATAAAGAAAGCTTATCACATCATGACTTAAGTGTGGGAAATCTCTTACTGAATGCACATTCTTTGTTAAGGTCTGCTGTAGGATATGTGCCCGTGTGGCATGGGGAGGATGTCGGACAACTAGTATATATAGGCTATGTTTCTTTAACAACCGATCAACATTGATGCTCTATATCTTTATGTTGGAGAAAACTCTTACAGTGTTGTCATGATACCCCCCAGTGCTTGTAAAATGTTTTATAGACTTCGGAGTCCTCGTAAAATAAATGTAATAACATGTTGTAAAATAACAGACGCCATTTCCGTTCACACTGTGGCGTTTCCATTGTTAATTTCTATTCAACGAAGAATCTTTTTTTCTGGATTTGTCTTTTCTTTCTTCCAAAAAATAATAATTCACCAGGAAGCAGCGTTTGTGAAGTGATTGTATTCAGTCAGGGAGCCCCATAATGGCTTTATGTATCAATAAATGTTTTATGAGGTGCGTGTGATTAAACATATAACGTGCCCTTAATAAAAATAGCACTCTCGGAGAAACAAAGTGCAGGCTATGTAGGCTACTGTCTGAAAGGTCGGACCTAAGAGTAATGCAGATCATGTTATTTTATTAAACAGAACTAATATCTCTTTTTGGTATTATTCTAGGCTAGTATAGAACTTGGTGACCTTCAATAGAAGCCAAAATATATTTTCCAGATGAACTACATATAGCCTGTATAGGCCAAGTTGGACTGATTATTGTATAGTATATTATAGCCTTAGAAATGCCTATACTCATAGAACATTATATGCCATCATACAGTAGATGAAAAGAATGGGAGAAAGCCTGCGTGACCATCAGGCTATGGCCTATTGCGTGGAATGAAGGAAAAGCTTAATTTGTGGAATGCCAATGAATTTGTGCATGAACGTCACGCAGATGATCAGTCGGCCATCAAAAGTTGAAAAACTAAATAGGCTTCCACGCATAGAACCCTTAATATTAAGTGGCCTATGTGTTTGGTAGGCTACTCGAAGGCCTGAAGAAGTAACCCCACGTTTATTAAACGGCGGATTACTATTTCTCTGTCGGTATAGGCTATTTTACAATGAACATATACGCGCTTATAGGCCACTCTAAACAATCCCTGGCAAGTGTGCACATAGGTGTGTAGGTCGGAAACTTCGTTAGGCTTCTCAGTTCACGCACGCGTGCATTTAATGTGCCATTATATTAAGATTATATAATATTACAAAGCTTTAATGTATTAAAAGGAAAGGGTAACTAGTGCTAAATGATTGTAACAATTATACATTTATAACAACATTTTCCGCTAAAACCCAGGCCCAACATTTTAAAAAGGGAATTAGTTCTTAGCTTAAAAATAATTCAACGAGAACGTGATTAAAATGCTAAACAATGTTTATAATTTTTTTGCAGGAACTTTGCTGAAGAGTGTCTTTAGATGTCACTCTATTCTCACTTTTTCTTTCTCGCTTTGCTAGAATTAAGACGAAGCAGAACTGAAAGAACACACACACAATAATTGACCTTTCAAAAGTAGGATATATACCTTATAGGACGTGAAACTTTGAAAACAAAACGGATCAAGTAAGCCTAAGGCTATCACCTCTAGGGTTATTAATGGAAAACACTATTAAAGATATAGCAGACAAGTACAAAAGTTATACTTTGACAATTTTATTGCAGGATACATGCCACACACATGCAATAGATTCACAATAGATTAACATTGCGCGCTGCCACTTAGAGGCTTAAAAACATGTTCACTATTGAGCAACCGGCTTGCGTTCACTATAGAACACATTTTGCATTATCACACTAAGTAGGCCTAAATGTGCTTTCATGTCTGAAATCAACGCATTACTGAAATAAGACTAATTATTTCCGAATACCGTAGGTCGCCATTGCGACATCTTCTTGAGACACAATGTCATTGACAGAGAAAAAAATACAATATTAACTACTTAATAACAATACAATAACAATAATTTAAGACCAAAGTGTTACCCTGTGATAAAAAAAACACACAAAAAAACAAAGTAATAATACAAATGCATACAATCACAGCTTCGTTGAAATTGATCGAGAAAAGTCCAATGCTGCAGTAGCATCATCAAACAAAAATAGGGGATGATATAGACACCAAAACACTGATGATGCATGCAAGCTCACGAAAAGGTGAGATTTGAGGTAAGTTCCCGAATACGATTTTCCCTGCTCATTTTCTTCAGTTTCATCCTGCGGTTCTGGAACCAGATCTTAACCTGCCTGTCTGACAGGTTGACACCCTTGGCGATCTCTAGGCGGCGCTCCCGTGTTAGATACATGTTGAATAGAAACTCTTTCTCCAATTCTAACGTCTGGTGTTTTGTGTAGGGACATCTTTTCTTTCTTCCACTTTTCGCAGTTAACCAATTGCTTTTTGGCATGTCAGGCTTGCATTCTGAAATGGAAACAGAAGACATTATCAGGATGGTGCATGGAAGGACATTAGATTGATGAAATGTAATTTTTTTCACTTTTACAGAATGGAGAAAAGCTTCTCCCAATAAAAGATGTCCAGGTAGCCTAATGTTATGTCAAGTGTAATCAGTAGGCCGTGGGCATACATTTAACTGGATTTAGGCCCCAACAAGACAAACAGCATCTTTCATCAGGGTTATTTCAGGTTAAATCGTTAAAAACGTTAGGGGGCTACTTATTTTTATATAAAAAAACGATAACTATACAATAATTGATAGAAATGCAGTTTTGAATTAACTGCCTACTTTTATCTGTATGTTTGTGCAGTAGTAGACACACATATTGATGTATGTTCGTACAAATAAACTTGTGAAATAGTGGAGAGGAGACCAATACTCAGCGTTATACTTTGATCAAGTAGCCTATTAAGTAGAGCTTAAACAAAATTAAGCATAAACTGCATTACTGCAATTGACTCTCCTAGAGATGATAGAATGTATGAGTTGTAGCCTACTGCATTAACTTGTAAAAAGTATACAATTCTACATTTAAATAGCAAAACAATTATTAATTAGGCTATATTAATATTTTCAAAAGTAGAGGGGGAAAACAAAACACCTAGTGTTTGTTATATTCGCTGTTGCCTTATCCCTGCAACCTGAGAAAGGCTCTCATTAAACATTACGACGTTAGGGTTGTTTGTGTTTTATACTGGGGTTTTATGATGCTGGAGTGTTCGTATTACAGCGCCACACGATCAAACCTTTTTATTATAAGCTACCCACCTTTCGCTTCCTTCTGTGGCAACTCGGGGCTGGAGGCAGAGGCTTCTGTGGAGCAATGCTTGTTCTCTTCTGCGCTCGACTTCGGTTCTGGACTTTCTGCGGGAATGGGTGTTCTGGAGGTCTCTCGGTTTTGCGGCGATTCCTCTGTTTTCTTGTCCACCTCGGCAAACGAAGACAACTGCGACTTGGGAGTGACGCGGTTCAGTTGCATCAGTGTGGCGCTTGGGCTCGTCGTCTCGTGGCAGTAGTCCTGGTGTTTCCCACTTGCGTAAGTTTGACTCAGTCTGAAATACCCTGGAACTGGGATCTCAGGACCGTCAACTGAACACGATTCAGGAATAATATTAGAATATGCAGGGACATCGGACGTGCTGACTTTGGCTCTCTTATCCGAATACATGCAGCAGTTACTCTCTTCCTTAATGTTGTGTGAAAATGTGCAATTTGTCATCTGGTTGTTGGGTTCTATTCTGCAAGATCTGTTCGGATCAGTCCAATTGTCTATTTGAGGTATGTAAGAGTGGACATTCATGCCCAAATTTTGGTGGTGGTTGATCTCCCCTCTTTTGCCGAAAGACGGCAGGAGTCCACAGGTTTGCATTCCGTAAGTTCCCATTTCTGAACCAGACGGCATGTACATGTTGCTGTTGGAGTAGAAGCTGTCCGCCCTGCAAGCACCAATTAAAGAATCCACTAAAAATGTATTTGCCGCAGGAGAGCTACTGGGGAAGGACATTTTGTTATAGGTTCTATGGAGGAGGATGTCCTTTGTAAGCTGACATATCTAGGAAAACAATCTCCGTGGAACTCAGGATGCCTCTCTACCACATGACAAGCCCACCAATGAAATTTGAAAATGGCCTTGAGACGCAGCCTTCTTCCCCTCCACACAGACGCATTGACTCATACCTCAGATGCAGACGTGGTCAACAGCGACCTCTACGACACGGACTTGAAATTGGTTTTTGTTACTCACAAAAGGATATCACGACTATTTAAGTTAATCATTCTTAATAGGAAATAATAATAAAAAATAATGAAAATAAATCTGATGACAGAAAATCTTATGTCATTCGCAGAAGCAGCAACATTTGTGAAATACATCCGCACACCGTGTGTGTGTGTGTGTGTGTGTGTGTGTGTGTGTGTGTGTGTGTGTGTGTGTGTGTGTGTGTGTGTGTGTGTGTGTGTGTGTGTGTGTGTGTGTGGGGGCATAAGAAACAACTATGATCTAAAACAATGTGATGTGACATATTCTTTACTATCACTGATTACAAATAGGCTATATGAGCCTATACGACTACACGAGAAGTCTACTATAGACCATAATTTCTATACTTGCAGTTGTATATGAGATGAACCACTCTCCCAAATAAAATAGAATAAGCGTCGATGTAATTGTTTTGGTTGTAGGCAAATATTAATTATTCTTTCAACAATCTTTCCAATTTGCATATTCTCATGAACCACGTTTCAACGTTATAAGTAGGCTATACACGACATAACGGGTATACAAAAATAACATTTATTTAAATATCCTGTGTCAATAATAAAGCCAGAAGGTAGACCACCAACCGGTTTTGTGATATAATATATAGGTCAACATTTTAGCTAATTTAATTTAGTTTCATACACTCGGCATATTTATACATGATTATTTGCCAATAAAATGTTCACCTTAACGAGCTAGGTAATGAAATCCACCTTTATTAGCTTGTTAATTACATATTTTGCATAATGTGATTTTTGGGGTGATTATTGTCGTATTCAAACAGCCTGTTCAAACGTCAAGTTGAAAGCAATGCTTTTCGAAGACACTTGGATTATTTTGCTCGGGAATCCATTGTATTTGGCTGAAAGAGGGACAAACGCCTGAAATTGAATGCAATTTACATTACATTTAGTCATTATAGACGCTCTTAGCTACTTATACAGTAAGTGCGAGATCGGAATAAGCAGAGTAAAGCATAAACTCTTGTCAATATGCAAGGTTAACAGTCACAGAGTTGCAGAGAGAACAATGTACAATGAACCTAGCATCTGTCTAAACAACATACTATCTAAATAACATTCTTAACATTTGTGGTTAGAAAAACATACAGATACTAGGCTATATATTAAAATATTTGGATACCCTGGTGCCTATATGGAAATATTTGGAGCCGGACAAACGCATTCAAAGTGCACAAATATTTGGAGGCTCTGGGAATCAAATAACCAAACATAATCAGACCTTAAATTATGGTTTTGTGCTTTGTGCGTGTGTGTGTGTGTGTGTGTGTGTGTGTGTGTGTGTGTGTGTGTGTGTGTGTGTGTGTGTGTGTGTGTGTGTGTGTGTGTGTGTGTAGACATGTGAGTGTTTTCCCCCAATCCGTTTCAATATTAGGCCTAGTCCATAAACAAGCTAACACTGCATAATTATATTAGTAGACCATCGGTGCATCTATCATGTAGAGTCGCACATCTTGCATAGGATAGCTATTGTGTTTCTACGGCCCTGAGATTTAATTGTGATTTTTTTTGCATACAGCTTCCAGATCTTCTGCAGTTGTTAAAGCTGATTTATAAAGACTAAACGCTGTTTATAAAGACTATACATTTATAAAGACTAAAAGTTGTAGGCAACCATTTTCCTCTAGTGAAATATGACAGGCCTACACCACATATCATTAGCTCAATACATGAAAATAACATTATAAACTTAGTGATTAGCACTTTTATTCGTGCTGTCAATATTTTCTTACTATATAGTGCACTGAATAATTGAAATTGCTGGGGTGCACGCGGTTTAAAATAAAATCCGCATTCTATCAAGTGTAAATAACAATTTGCATAAACGAAGATACACAATTCAACACATATCAGTTTATAATAGCCTTCATGGGATGATTGGTATTTTGCCAAAACGATGAAAAGTAAAATTTTAAATTAAAAAACGTTGTTCCATTTTCTATTAGGCCTAGTGTGCGGTTCTATTAATAAAACGCAGTGCTGCGTGAATGTTCTTCGACGTATAATATGATCACAATTCTAACCAAAAACATTAACCCACTGCTACAATGTGCAACTTAATAATGTTGTAGATTTGTCCTATGAAATTATGCAAACTATTTCGTAGGTAACAGGATAGGTGGGCACCACGGAAGAGTGGGCACCTCGGTGTTAAATTGTCATTTTTTTCCAAAATAAAATATTTGGATAATGTTTTTTATGTAAAGTAAAGTATACATGATTATAATATGCTTAAACATTCGACAATTAAGGTTTAATAATTCTACAATTGCAACAAATTGCTACAAAACCTGTATATCCAGTCATTTTGGGACATAAACAAGAACTTGAAGGATAAAATACGTCTGATAATGATGAAACGTGCATGTTCACATCATGTATACTTAACATTACTTAAGACCATTTTTCAAATATTTTATGTTTTAACATTTTGGACAAAATAGCCAGCCATTTTACATCGAGGTGCCCAGATGTCCCTATAGTGCCCACCTATCCTGTAGAAGGCAGTTTGCAATCTAAACTCAATTCTCAAGCCAAAGAATGTTTACATGTTATTCAATGGCCTCTTAAGGATAGGGGTTAAAAAGGCTATGGGCCTTAATGTTCAACAAAACACAACGTAGGCCTAGTTGTCACAGCATTATGTGACAACTAACAACAGAAAGTTAATTCATATTCAGACAAATAGTCTATTGTCTGTGCTTTTTTTCCAGTCGCCCTTCATATAGGGCTATCATTTGCCAGAAAGAATGAGGTTGTAAAATGTCAAACGAATTAAATAATTGAGATATGACATGATATATATATATATATGATTATTATAGATCAAAATGATCTGATTCACTGTAAAATGCTGGATTTGAGACGAGAGCCAAACTAACATTGGAAACAGACTGCTGTTGAATCGTGGGCTAACATGTGGCATAGGCCTACTGAAGTAACAACATAATAACAATAATGGAAACATAATACTGCCTCTTTCAAAGGAAATGATTAGGGTCAAAGCCTGGACAAGATACGAGTAAACCATTTTAACCATCCTATTCTCTTATGCTCCATCTTCTTTTCAATGCAGAAATAAATGCTATATTGGCTGAGCTCTTCAGCTCACATTATCAGTTAAAGTTACAAGTCTGCCCTCGTGTGGATAGAATGAGAATTAACGCAAGAATGTCAAGAGAACTTGGCCTACACAGTGGAACAATTTCTGTATAGGCTACAATGTCATTGTCAACAAAACATAGAAAAATGCTCTGCTACATTTATGACTGAATTCCCCTTACATCCGATTATTTCCTCTACACATAAACAAGACGTGAGCTTCTGCCCTTTATAAGATCAGTAAACAAATGGGTGTAAATTTCACATGCACCCATTTAATTGATGTAGCTTCCGCAGTGAGACATATTTGATATCATATGAATTGTAAAAAATATAAATAAAAGAATGCATTTGTAATCAATGCATTTAATATGTAGATAAATATATATTTTTATTGACCAAACACATGATTACAAAAATAAAAGTATAGACATATAGACCATGATGGCAATGGTGCAGATATATAACCTTTTCGTAGCCCAAGTTTAGTAATTTATACTCCAATTTGAGGACAAATGTATTATAGCAGTATCTTTCATGAGTTATGTCAGGGGGAAAAGAACTGGTTTAAACAGCCATTTTAGAAATCCTTAACTTAGGCAACAAATTCGGAGGCTACGCTTCTTACAGAATAACAACTGCATTACGGGCCCATGTAAAAAAAATATATTCTCCAATGTTCTCTAGCTGACTCACAGGAATACAAAATGTTCTTACAAGTGTTCCAAACGTGATTGAATAACTCTAATTCGGTAATAGCTATAGATTTCAATACAACATTGTGTAGCCTGGAGTCAAACGCTTTCACACAAGAAATTGCCCTAGTTCAATTCTGGGGGTTGGAGAACCAAAGGTCCAAATCCAATTGCCCCTATTTAGACAGTTTACAGCTACTTTTATTATACTGTCTAGATGCTGTCTAGACGGTTCAAGGTTTAGTAAACAGTTTTGTGTTAGAAAGTATGGGAATAAAAAGCCCCGACCTATAGGCTACGCCAGATTTCGAACGGAGACAAATCCCAGTTTTAAGTATGTTGTGTGGACTATATTTATCAGACTTCGGTCACATAAAATATATTCGTGCCTAATACAGCAATGGTATTGTCTACTTTATTTCACAGCACAATATACATCACATGCGCATAGATGCATACACAAATAGACCAACTTTTATAAATAATTTCAGAATATAACTTGTAAATATTTGCTATAACTGCAATAACGCATAAACGTATGAAAGCAATAAATATAGGCCTAGACGTGTAGATATTGTTCACAAAAATAAGACAAAGTTGATTATGCAAACATCAAAGATCACTGTAAATTAAATTGTGTTTTGAATGACACCATTGATGTCCATCCAGCTCATTAAAATGGATGCAAAGTTCCAGAAAATGCTCAAGGTTCCGTCTTTAAACAAAAAAAGGCCCGATCCTTGAGCCAGAATTCGACCACTTGCACCCCGTGTCTTTGAACTAGGCTATAGGTTATCGTGTATCTGATGATATCAGAATAAGGGATTCCCGGTGAAATACTGTAAGCGATCCCGGTTCAGCTTCTTCTCTTTCATTCTCCTATTCTGAAACCAAATCTTCACCTGGCGATCAGATAAATTTAACATTCTGGACAGCTGAAGTCGCTTCTCTTTGTTTATGTACACGTTGAAGAAGAATTCTCGTTCAAGTTCTCGTAGCTGGTATTTGGAGTATGGGCATCTCTTTTTTCTGCTTTTTGTTGAACCTATAAAGAAAACAAGACATTTTGTTGGAGGGATAGCAATTCATAACAGTTGTTCTTATAAAATAGATGGTACAGTTAACAAGTTGGATGGACAAATAAACTGTTGTCTATCAGCACAAAGGCGTGCATATAACAGATGTGCACGTGTGCGTGGGAGCGCGCAACATGCACGCCCACGCCCACACACACACACACACACACACACACACACACACACACACACACACACACACATATACACGCACACACACACAGGCGCGGAGTCGCTTTTAAGCAACAGGCCTAAAAAGGATTAATTTGACTTTAAATTGTATTTGAAATTTCAAAGGGTAGGGGTTAACTGTATCATATTACATGGATATTTTTTTCTTAAATGCTAGCAGGGTATATAGGCCTATGCCACAATAGCATGGCCTAGTCCCTAGGCTATGGAATAGCCCTAATAAAAGGCTATGCAATTCTCTTAAGAGGTCTGCAGCTTAAGAAACAAATATTTCCTTTCCCGTGAATGAACAGACGCATCAATAGCCTACATTACAACACATTTAACAGCAGAAAAATAACTTTGGGTTACTTAAATGTTTCCCATTGTAAATATATTTTACAGCCATAAAAGTAAAGCTTATTGGGGTATAAAATCTTTTGCATGCTTATAAAGCGCCACATAAAACTAGACCGACACGGTATGTGAACATCTCGGTTACTACTCGCGGTGTGGTGTGTGCATATAGCCTACTATTGTCTGGAAAGCTGTAGCTTTGCTTACATAATACATACTTTGTTCGTTGTTCCCTTCCCCGCAGTTAGAGGATGAATCTTCATCGATGTTCTCAGAAGACTCTGCTTTAGGCTTATCTGAAGTCACCTTATTGTTTGCATCGTCCTCGCTGACGCCGGAGTCTGTCTTTTGTTTTGGGTGTTCGTGGTTGTGTTTCTCCGAGGTCTCCAAGAACTGGTCAAAGCCCTGAGGCAGAACCCCATTCCGGCCAACGTTGAAGAAGTTGGACGGCGAGCTCGTCCCTCCGTGGTGGCCGTACAATGAATCGTTTTTGAATATCACATCCGCCCTGGTAGATGACTGGATCAAGTCCCTGTGCATTATCTCGTCCGGTGAATAGTACGAGGCATAATTGCCCCTGTAGTGCCATTTGCTAGGATGGTCCAGTCCATAGTCCCTGAAAGCGACTTCCCGAACAGGTTGGACTTGAGCTATGTTTGCAGAATAGGGGAAATTAATCTGACACGTAGTAGTCTGCGGTAAAAAGGAGGAGACTGATGTGAAATCAGGTGCCGAAACGTAATATGTACAACTCGGTAAATACATATTTGCGGCGCAGTTGCTGCGATCATCGTATTCCGTCATCTCTCCCCTTCCTTCTTTAGGAATAGCGAATGCAATTGGAGGCTGGAGTGTGTTAAACTTTGTCCATCTATTGCACCATAGGCGTGTGGAAAGAACCCGCGAGGGAGAAAAAATCGGAAACGTAGGCAGACCTGCAATTCATCTTGATCGATTCTTGAGGTAATTGTGTCATGTGATCCGCCGGAGAAATTACCATACATCAATATCAGTCATTAAAAACTGTCCAGAGAAACTCATGTGGGCTCTTGCACGAGAGTTCATTGGTTGTCGGGGCGCCCAGGCAACTCCTCTCTGCCGTCTTGTCCTATAGCTCACGAAAAGGAAATTTGTCAACCACCACTGGAATATTTATTTCATGGAAGGTTTAGGGGAACATAATCCTCATCACACAATTATAGTCACTGCATTCTGAGGAATTAACCCATGTATAATAATAATGATAATAATAATGCAATGCTTTGAGTTGGAGCCCTGACTTTGTAGCAACAGTAGGTTGGGATTGGGAACATTGAAAGTCACCTCTATATAAGGCCATACATGGCGCATATGCAGTATAAGACTAATAGGATTCAACTTACAATTATCACACATGATGCAACTGCAAGTCCACGAGCAAGTCCACTCTCGCTACTCTTTGCTACCGACACAAAAGCAATGCAGATTCCAAACCAGATATAATTTAACTAAACATGCATGTAGTATACTTTTGACATTATTTGAGGGAAATTTTATCCAAGAAATCCAAGAAAACCTGCATCATATGAGGCTGTTGACTAACCTGGTGCAAAAACTCAGCTGAAGTTCAGGTACATCCTAAATCAAATAGGGCCTATGTTACAAAAAAAAACATCCAATCTATTCACGTTTTGATTAAACCAGTAAAATAGGCTAACTCGTGGCTATGCAGCCTTTGTTTTATTACAAAACCTGGTCAATAGGAATTTAGCTTACCTTAATATTCTTAAGTTGCAGACGGACGGTGTTTTAAAATCCGAATAAAGCTGCCCATAATAATATTCAGCCGTGATGTTCCTAGGACAGCACATTTTCTTCATAATAAGCTAAACATCAAGGTTAAACACGTACAGAGACACTGCATTGCCAAGTACAAAACAAGTGCGCTGGCTTTGACCGTCTGCGGTCTGACGTGTTGTGCACCAAGCATTCACAAACCCTCAGCACTCAAATCACTTTATTGCACAGACAAAAGGAAAGCATTCTAAAGTGTAGGCAAACAGTATAGAATGCTTTAAACAGTGTAGGCAAGAAGCCTAAGCTACTTAATATATTCAAGGCTTGGCCAATCTTGGTTAGTCTATTTGGGTGTGCAGGTTTCGCTTAATAAACATGATTTCTGTTTGCAGTATATGCTATATGCTCAGGATAGGCTTTAGCCTATATATTTGATAAGCTGATTAGCACACACCCTTATCCAGAAGGAGGTATATTATTACGATTTAAGTACTACATTTCCCCAACTGCGAATATAAATATCACATTTCCTCAACTGCGAATATAAATATCTTCCTTTTAAATCTCTATATGTGTGGGTCTGCAGTCGTTGGCTCATTTTGATAATTTAGAGCGTTGCATAAATGTCACTATTGTATGAGTTTTGGCTAGTATAAGGCGGGCTAAGAAGACCATTAGGATTAGTATTACATCTAGAATGTACCGAGTCCTTTTACGCACAGCGCAAATCTATATGCGCGAATCAAACATATAACCTTGATTTGAATACTCTCATATTCCACTCATGAAATATTTTCAATTTATTTGTGGTATTCATATCAGTTGACCTGTTGCTATATTTTATATCCATCAGCATACACCTTTACTATAATAATAGGCCTAATTATATTACAAATAATAGTGATGAATTTCCTCCTCACTTTGTTTGCACTTCTTCCTTGAATGTTGTAATAGTCTACAATTAAAAGTAGGCTATTGTTAAACACAGGACATTGCAGTTAAGGTCTATAGCTTTAAATACGTTTGACATGCCATATAGGTTTGGCAAAACAAATGCTATTGAGTCAGAATTAGGCTACAGCTTTTCTATAATAATCACAGCAGCAAAGAATCCAAGTGGTTTTTCGCTACTGCTGAAAAGCCGAGGAACCAACCATTAACAGCACATGTAATTTGACCTTGCCATATCCTATGAACTAGCTATGTTTAGGACTACGTATGTTTAGATTCATAGGATCGAGGGAGAACGTCATTCACACATTTGGCATTTTAAATTATTGCTTACAAACGGGCGAAACCTTGTGAATATTTTGGAGAACTACACATTAGCCTACTAACTTGACCTTAACTTTGTTTTGACGCCCCCAAAACCAAGAATAGCCTAGCTAGCGTACGATACCAGCTCTAATGTTGTCTTGTAGAGTTTGACGGAAAGGATTCTGGCGCAAATAAATGAAAGATGTAATAGCCAGGTAATTAACCACACACACACACACACACACACACACACACACACACACACACACACACACACACACACACACACACACACACACACACACACACACACACACACACACACACACACACACACACACACACACACACACACACACACACACACACACACACACAGTATGTGAGCGTAGCATATAAAAAGAAGATGACGTGCTGGAGAGGGGGGGGGGGAATCATGGCATTTTAGGTTATAATTAACATTTCAAGAATAGATATGAATGAGGCACTAGTAAAAACGGATGATCACCTGTATTAAGGCATATAGGCCTTATTGTGTATATATTGTTCAGGCTTGTGATAATATGTTCCATGTGGCAGATCTCCTGTAGGCTAGTATGAAACTATTGTTTATTTTGTGAAACTATATGCATGATTTTATGTTCTCATCTGCTCTTAAAGGAGTAGTTCACCCAAAAAAAATCTTATTTTCTATCAATTGCACACCCCATGAAGCCTTGAATTCATGGTTATTTTTTGTTTTTGTCGCATTCCTAAGCCAATGATTTGATTACCGGCGGAAAGATGCTAATGTATCCGGTAGGAGACACAAAGTGGACTCTTTGTGTCTCCTACCAGAAATACACCCGGTCTTCAAATTATTGGCTTAGGAATGCGACAATTTTTTTTATAAATCCATGAATTCAAGGCTTCATGCGTAATTGATAGATTTGTTTTGGGGATGAACTACTCCTTTAACAAATGTTTGTACACAGCCGCTCATCCCCTTATGCAATGTGCTTTACATATTTGTGGTAGTTTGTTATGGTGCCTTATCGATTATTTCAAGGCCATCGTGGTGGTCTATGATGTCTTTAGAACCATCTACAGACCTATATTGAACTCGTGGTGGATACAAATGTGTCTTGTAAATGTCTAACAGTTTGACTTTTTGCATGCAATTGGATGCCAGAGGGTGCTGTGTAAAGGCCAGACCGCACCAATGCAACTAGTCGCAACTCCTCGCAACAAAACAGTTTTAAGGCCAGTCCACACCACATGAAACTCCTTGCAACTGCCAATGGGGATAATGGTTGCAATGTTGCAAGGAGTTGCATTGGTGTGCACTTGCCTTAAGTGAATGAGTATACAGTATATGCCTAAAACACAATAAATACCAAAAGGAGCTCCCTTGCATGACATAAATAATGTATATAACACACACAGGTTACCATCTCCAAAATAGACCAAAAGACAAGTTGAGGTCGAGGATGATGTTAAATGTTTCTAAATTATATCAGGATTTTGATATACACATTGGTTAGACTATAGATTTGCTTTTTTCCCTATCGATTAGTCACCCCATGGAGACTTGAATTCATGAATGTGTTTTTGTCGCATTCTGGTAGGAGACACAAAGAGTCTCCTTTGTGTCTCCTACCCGAACCGCTGCCTACCAGTTGGTTATCAAATTATTGGTTTAGGAATGCGACAAAAACAAAAACATATCCATGAATTCAAGTCCATGGAGACTTGAATTCATGGATATGTTTTTGGTTTAGGAATGCGACAAAAACAAAAACATATCCATGAATTCAAGTCCATGGAGACTTGAATTCATGGATATGTTTTTGTTTTTGTCGCATTCCTAAACCAATAATTTGATAACCAACTGGTAGGCAGCGGTTCGGGTAGGAGACACAAAGGAGACTCTTTGTGTCTTGAATTCATTTGTGACTAATCGATAGAATTATGTTTCCCCCTTTTTTTTATGAACTATCCCTTTAAGTAAAAGCGACCACCATATACAAATTATATTGAAGAAAAGTTTAAATATTTGCTACAAATGTGCACTGTAGCATGTGTCAAGGTGTTGTGAAATTCACCTCAACTGAATCTCGAGGTAGGCTATCTGTTATGAATGCTTTCTGTTTCTCACAAGTTTGATACCAACATACACGTGGTTGAATCAATTCCTGATTTAATGTATCTGAATGTATAGGCTATATGAAGAGATTGAGAAACGGAAATGATAGGATATGAGCAATAATATAAATGTATAGGAATTACAACGGCATCGTCTTTCCCCGCTGCATATGCAATCTTGTGTTATCTCTTTTTGATGTTTAAGAATAATTGTGACTTTTAAAATATTTTTTAAAATCTCCATTGGCTGAGAACATTATAGAGCCGTTGATCCCATATCGCTTTAGACCAGTTGAAGTTCACAAAGTAACTCACAGCTATACGGGCGAGGGAAGAATACGTTAATTTAGAAAAATATAAGGTATTTAAGGCTGGATTAAATTCTGACATAATCACGTATAAGAACCACAATTTTGCTGATTTAGTAACGGTTAGTTCACGAACTGAAACTAAATTACCCAATCCACACGTGTAAGATCCCCGTATAAGCTTAAAGTCTACGTCTCCCCTAATTATTATACATTACACAACAATAACGGGACCTGCTAGACAGACTATATGCCCCATGTGAGTCAAAAACTCTTTACGCATTTGCAGGAACCAGACTTGAAAAGCAATGCCCAAAGCACAGCTTGGCCTAAACGTTAGATTTGATTTGAGAGGTCGTTTGTAGAACAGGCCTACGGCTGCTAATGGTCACATATGGTTTGAATGTAATATCCACCCACCATTTATAGCAGTTATATCAAATCCCATGTCGGCATTTTCACATGTAGGAAACGGAGCAGCGGCTCGGGGAATAATGTTCCACATGCTTTCAGTACAAATGCTCATAAGTACACTGAAATAGCCTTTAAACTCTCCGACAAGCGTATATATGAAACGTCTACTCACACAGACCAAGGAACATGTGGCACTATGAACTTGTACTTAGGCCTACGCTATGGTAGAATAGCGAGAAACCTCTGGTGGATACGGTCCTAGGGTAATTGAGGATATAAAAGAACTTGAGAAATGCTGCATTTGACATTTTATTGGACAAGTTAGACAACATGCATGAAATTAACTTTTTTTCTAAATACAGTTTTGCATTTCAAAGCCTATTTTTTTCCCATTTATTTAGGCTATTTCAATGTTTCCGCGTCCGTCGACAAACATGAACTTGAGTTCAGACTGCGGATTCCATTCCAGACAAACAAAACAGGCCCATATAGGTAAAGGCTGCATAGTCATACAAAATACACACACCGCTATAGCCCCAGTTCCAAACGGCCTGCCATTCATGTTGATGCAAAAGAAAGCAATATACTTTTATACAATAACTTCCCACACAGCACCACAAGGAGATTATTTTTTCATTTCATTTTTGGACCAATGTCAAAACCTTGATCTGGATCAGGATCACTACACAGTATTTTTTAAATTAATGTAACTTTTTTTCGTGCATGATTTCCTCTGGCGATAGGGTTGGCCTCCTACAGTCTAACAAGTTCAGCAATACATATAAGATTTACATTTCTTACATAAACAGCATATCGTTTCCATGGACGAATTCGTGCAAGGACGTGCTCCAGTTTTCAAAAGAAAGCACAAAAACAGTTATTTCGAGTCAACTTCCAAGCGCACTCTTGAGTTAACAATTTTGCCTGTTATCCACAATAATGTGATCAAGCCACGAGGCTATCAGTACATGGAAAATGTTTGTTCGCGCATGATTAGCCGTTTTTTCTTCATTCTTCGGTTCTGAAACCAGATTTTCACTTGCTGATCACTCAAATCCAGTCTTTCTGACAGCTCCTTCCGTTTCTGTCTGTTTATGAATTCATTCATCATGAATTCATTCTCAAGTTCAGCGAGCTGTTGCTTTGTGTAAGGCTTTCTCTTCTTTCTGGTTCTCACTTGTGAAGAGCACCATGGGACACCTGCAGGGAAAATGGAAAACCATATGAAATAAACATTTTAAGCAGGCTATACGTGGCCTAACTGTGAGGGATTTCTTCACACAGCCCACTCCACTTGCTTCTTCCCACCAAAGAGAACTGATGAGAAGCTACAGTCGTGTTTGCAAGCATTCAAAATGTCAAAATAACAGAATAGTTCAAGTCACTTACCGTCTGAAAAGGTCGTTCTACAAGTACCGAGTTTGTTCGAAGATAGGTGAAGGGAGTCCTGCTGCTTAGTAACGGTCTCAATAGCTTGATCTGAGGCATTCGGATCGAGCTGGGCAGCAGCAGAACTGTGGGGCCGGCAGTCTAGACTTGGGTATTCATATTTGGAGCTGCGAGTACTGGTGACTGCATGCTCCAGAGGAAAGACTTGTTTACCAGATGCCCCTGGTTTGTGGTCTGTGTCCTGAAAACAGTATCTGCTCGATTCCTCCAAATGTCCCTTGGTATGGCCGAGTGGATTATTTACAGACACAGAGTTTGGGAGAAACGACGGAGAGTAGCCCCCAAAGGCGCGGTTCTGTGGCGATGATGTGCACGAACTTGAGGAAGTCCACGGGAGCGTGCACACCTCTCTCCTATTGTAAGAGATCTGATGAAGCGCTGGTATATGGGCGCCTCCATTGCCCCGCAAGTTAGAGAAATACAACGACTCTGGAGTAGAAAAATTCAACAGAGAGCCAACATAGCCAGTATTTAAAGGATTCCGTTCACACATCTCCATGGAGCTTTCTCAAGCGCTTCTTGCTATGCTTTTAGCAACTCCTAAAGAATAAAGGGTAGGTAGCCTAATTGTTGATTTGTTAATACAGCGTCACGTGATATGCAAAGCATGTTCCGTCCCACCCTTGCCCACCATAATACTGCAAAGCAAAAATATTCCATAAGGAAATATTATTTGTGGGGGTGGGGATGAAGGTAAATTATGACACATTGTTGCACCATTTTATGTGTTCTTTCTAATTCAGAGATTGCTCTGAAATAGATTATTATTAATAGAGATGAATATCTCCAAATCAGAACCCCGTATTGGCACACAGTTCATTAGTTTTGGTAACGCAATGATACAAAAACGAACAAATTCACGTAGTAGCCCAACAATGCTATATTGATTAATTGAATACATAGGGCCACAATGTAAACAAGTCCCCAGTACATTTTTGTGTTATCCTTTTAGCCAAAATGTTTCACTGTAGGCCTACCTCGTGCTGTTTGCATTTCTGTCTAATATAAAGTATTCAATGAATCAAAACAGTGTGCCCCAGTATACTAGCCATAAGGAACATGTAGGCTATATGTTTGTTTGATTGATTGATTGAATACTTTATTAGCAGTTTGCAAAAAAAAGCTCTGCTAAGAGGATTTTAAACCCAAGAAAGCCTATGGCTTGTTTCCATTCGGGTCCTTTCAATTCATATAGAAACATTTAATGACAGACAAACATACACTACTATGCAAAACATCATATAAACAGTTTGTAACATAAAAAATATGACCTCAAAGGAGACAGTGTTTGGTATAGCCTACACAAAAATATAAGACATATCTGTTCATATATCATATTGATCATTGATACATTACTTCCATTGCCTTTATCATTGCCAAACAAATTAAGTAAATATTTTGCATAATCAAAATAAATGAGTTTACATATTATCGCATGCTCATCACCCTGCATGGGAAAACAGCTTTAATAAGTAAATTAAACATAATTAAAACAAAACACTCCATCTCTTTTGCAAATTAACTTTCTCACGGTAATCTATATGGCAGGCTAACTGTTAAGGACGACATCAATTGTTTATGGAGATAAACAAATCCACAGGTGCGTGGCTTTAATATGTAATAGCCTGGTGATAATTATTAACAAAAAAGAAGAAATAAAGCTAAATTACATTTAGCATTATCAATGGATATGGCATATAATAGCAGGCCGGTCTCAAGGTAGATGAACCTGAGCCGCATTTTGAGCTTTTTAAAATCTACACACGCATAAGCTCGCTATAGCTCTTGATTATTTCAATAGGCCCAAGACGACCCGCATATCCTGTATATCCTGTGTACACGCCAAAAATGATATAACTAACCATCATCATACCTATACCATGTATTCATAGAACACAAATATGGTTTGTAAAATACAGAGCAAGACTGGCCAGTTACATTTATAAACCAAAATAAATATCACATGGTGTTTGGCCCTTGCTTTTCGTGGCATCGTTGGTCCTGGGAGGGGTGGGTGGGTTTGCTTATTATTTTCTTTACTTGAACCTTTGTGTTGTTTTTAAGTTGTGTATGTATATGTATTTTGTTTTTGTTTCGTTTTTTTATTCATGATGCATCTATGTGTAGGCTACTGGCATAATTGTATTGCTGATATGATGAATAAAAACAATTGATAACAAAAAAAATAACAGAGGAAAAACGTGTGGCGTCTAATGTTTGTGGTATATCTGCAGTCATTGGTGAAAACATAGCTGATAAAACCAAACATTAAGTGTCAGGAAATGAATTCACGCATCCAAAGGTAGGTAATCCGCATCCTTTATCCTTTTTTTCCCTCCTTTTTTTTGCATAGCACAACTTTGTTTTTGAGATATTCCAATTTCCACCCCAAATATTTAAGAGCCTATACCTTTCAGCTTCATTTTGACTAATTCACAGATAGGCCTACCCTTCCATTTAGCCCATTGCAATGTTAGCTAAAACACTCCACAAATGAGACTACTTCAAAAAGGGTCGCCGCATCATGCCGTAATTTAAAAGTCTCACGAAGGAAATTCGACAGTCTTTAGACAGACGTTGCCATACCACAGAATACAAAATAAAAATAAACTTCCGAAAGTCTACCGGTAGATGTGAAAGGGTTGTGTTGCAGCTTTTAAGCCAGCATAAATTCATTGTAGTTCAAGGTCAAAAACCATGCAGGGCGAGTGATATATTAAGTAGCCTAAAACAAGTCCAAGTGCATATCGCCAGTGGTGTGAAGGCTGCATTCTCTGCATGGATGGTGGCTTGCTCCTTTAAAACGAATAGCCTCAACTAATGGGTCTATGTGACTAGGTGCACAAATGTAAACTATTGTCAATTACGATTAAATATCAAAGACTCAGCAGCAGTGTCATTTAACCGTCTAACAATACACTACACTATTAGCCTACTATTCAAAATGACAGGGATTCATGGGGCAACATTTTGAAGCCTAAGAAAAAAAAAAGATGACCAATTGCAAAGTACAATTTGACTAAATGATAATATTTCACGAAAAAATAGGTTATTGGAAGTGATATGGGATTAGTCCAGCAGGGGGCGATATACGTCCATACATAGTTGTATTTGTCTATCATTTCCACTGAGAGTACAAAAAATGTCTCATCAGTATAACATTTGAACCGTTAACCTGTCATTGTTTTTATTTTTCGTATAAAAGAGCAAAACATTTGCTTTATATACAGGCTACGCCTTTTGAGCCTACAGTAATTAACACATGGAAACAAAAAGTATTACATTATTATTATCATTGGTATTATCATTATCATTAGTATTAGTATTATTATCGTCATTATAATTGATTGATTGGTTGATTTAATACTTTATTAGCAGTTTGCAAAAAAGCGCAGGAAAATGTTATCATTTTAATCCGAAATGAATGCAATGCATGCTTATGACCTTTTTTACTTTTAACTCTCAGTTAAATTAACAGTAAAGATTTTGAATGTGTCAGTATAATTGCAAGTTTGCTCATTTAGTTTTTAGACTTATATAGGTCAGTTTAAAGGAGTAGGCTTTTCAAAGTCGTATAACATGTTATACTCTGAATCATAGGCTTCAATGTAAGAGTCTGAAATAGGACAGAAATAAAATCCAAAGTCCAAATGACATTTGAAAGTTAAATATTGTAGGGCCTGCCCGCCTACACTAAGCGGCTGCACCTTAATTCACGTTGCTCTCAGCTCATTCTTGCACACAGAATGGGTCTGCAAAAATGACTTTAGTCTTCTTTAGCCTATAGCTAGCCCAGCCCATACACGCATTTTCCAAAATCCTCACATATGTAATCCATAAGCAAAATATTTTTGAAAAACGGGCACAATTTGAAGCACAGGCCACTTCATCCTTCAAAACAAAGGTAAAACAAGTCAGTCCGTCGTTGCAGCTAAAATTGTGGCATGTCATTTTCTTTTGTTAATCCAAATTTCAGTTTTACAATTCATAGTTAAGCCCGCATATATAGTATTTCCCCAAATCATGTGTCATTCTAAAGGACAGAATGTATGCCCCTATATTTAAAAATATATATCAGTTTGTAGACTCTCAGAGTTAAATTTAGTCCCAGAATTGTGCTTTATGTGTAGGCCTATACGTGAGAAAGGCTCATTTTAGTGTCATTTATGGTACTTCCTTGAGTTCCTTCCCAGACGTGGCACGATGACTGGAGCCAAATTGTTGTCGTTAGACGGGTTGTTTTCCAGACCCTTTGAAGGAAGCTATCCGCCGTCCTTTGTCCTTGGTAATAAACTTGCTTGTGGTTTACCCTCGTTCAAGTTCTTTGGAGTGACTATTAGGGTTGAGGATTCACCAAGTGCCGAAAACCGATTGGCTTTATTGATGTAATGCTTTTACACGAAGAGAATCCAAGAACTTGTCAAGTTTCTTGAGACCTAAAGAAATCTAAACGGGCACATCTGGACAAGGACTATACCGTTTTGTTAATGTCCTAACACTGAATTGGGAAATTATTTGTTTTCATATCATCGCAAAAGCTATATAGGCCCTGTGGTAGCCTAATTATGACAATCAGATAAGCTGACTGGTAAATCATGGTTATACTAAGCAATATTAGATCAGACAAACGTTTTTAGGCCTATACCTGCAAAACTGCGTATTTGTGAACGAGTCATACAAGTGCGGCGGCTGCAGCCTTCAAAATATATCCGGATTGTCTCCCATAAGAAGCCCAAAGCTCTTTATGTATAGGCTAGTTAAATATCATCCCATATATGAAAACATCAAATACGTGCTTATATCACATTGACATAACTTCACTAAGACGCTGGTGTTGGAGAAGGATTTGGCAATTGTCTTTGGATGAGGAATTGTGCAGCCATATGTTCTCTATGCTACAGTATTGTTGTCTAAATAAACCGTGAATTCTGAAAGCAGGCCTAAATATCCAGAAAAGTTCCAATTGAGTTGAGTTGCCAAATGAATGACAAAAAAAGCTATCGAATAGTCAAGCAATCCAAGTTGCTAATTATTTATGTATGTTATGGTGGTGGTGGCTACTCAAAGAAATTGCCATGGTGGCCATACAATTCATTAAATTGATTACTCAAAAGATAGAGAATATTCTGGCCAAATGCACTTTAGATTGTGCATGAATAATAGAAATAAATAAGGCATGGGTCTGGATGGATCAGTCGGCAATATGAATAGGGTAATTTATACAGAATGGGGCTAAATTATTATTTAGAGCTATATAGATTATTATAATTATGAAATGAAGATAGCCTGTTTACTATTATTGTTATACTGATTGGAAGAAAAATGCATTTAGCTGGTAAATGTCAGGCTACAACTAGTTAAATATTTAAAACATTTTTCAGTGTCACCTCAACGAAAATGAATTAAAATTCACAAGTGAGAGGGCTTTAAATCTAATTACATAGTTCTATATCAACATTGTAGTTAAAATAAGGGTCTTGGTATTTTGTATTCACATAAAAGTGCCAGTAGATGGCTCTCTTACTCAACACAAAAGCAGAAGTCAAGGCACATAATGAGCAAGGGTCCTATTTTCTAAAGTGCAGACAGAATGGCTCATATTTTGATGGCTAGAACAACAAATATCTTAAACAGAGAGACGTGTTCACAACGTTTCCCTCTTTTATTCACCTCAAACAACAGAGTTTTGGAGAAGCCTGCATGAGCCACTGGACTTTAGGCCTATATATGCTTCTGTTCTTACACTTGGTACAGCAACTCAAGCATCAATCCCTCCAAACAGAAGAGAGAGTGTGTGTGTGTGTGTGTGTGTGTGTGTGTGTGTGTGTGTGTGTGTGTGTGTGTGTGTGTGTGGGAGAGAGACTGTGTGTGTGTGTGTGTGTGTGTGTGTGAGGGTGAGAGACTGTGTGTGTGTGTGTGTGTGTGTGTGTGTGTGTGTGTGTGTGTGTGTGTGTGTGTGTGTGTGTGTGTGTGTGTGTGTGTGTGTGTGTGTGTGTGTGTGTGTGTGCATGTGGAGGTGGGTGGCTCACTTGGGTAGGATGGGAACTAAAGAGGATGAGGGAAAAAATTGGGACAAAACTTAAATGCATCAGCACCATCAGTCACTGACTGAGGCTTGAAACTAACAACCACGTATATGTGCTAATAATGATTGAGAACTCGTCATAATGATTTGAACCATTGTGAACATTTTAACTAACAAATCTCAAAGCTTTATATTTCTGGAACAATTCTGAAGGTTAGTATTATTTTTTTGTTCTTTATTATCAGCTCTCCTATTCTTTTGAGAAGCATGGCTTTCAATTGGGCTGTTATAAGGTGTGCATGATTCTTCTGGTAATCTCATGCAGGACGCAAGTTAAAAAAAATAGTGGTGAGAATGATAAAGGGATGAGGCTAAACTTTATTATGTTATGATAGAGTGTACCTAGCTATATGCCTTTTCCAAGTTTATCCAGCCTTCGCCAAAGACACACCAACATGTCTGAGTATATTGTGGTTTTGAGTAGCATCCGTTGATTTGTTGAGGGCCTGTCAATTTTCATCTTGGAGAAAAAAAACTTAAAAAAAACTTTTTTTGATAGTACTATGATAGTGGGTAGCAGTGATAAACCAATGTCAACAGTTGTTTATCTCAATCTCACACAGAACTACAAAAGATTGTTTGTTTTTAAAACATAGCATGAGCATGGCTATAATCTGCTGTGTGGCAAACAATGTGACGACTGACAATCATAAAAAGGTGTGATATTGCATAACTGTTTTACAGCAACTATTGGCACTATAGTGACTCCTGCCAAGACATCTAAATTCTCAGTGCAACTGACGACCAACTGTCGTGTGAGAAACACATTACAGTCACAACCGGATTCTGCAGGTTTACATTTGACAACATATAAATCAGATCAGACCCTTCCTCACTAGGGACTCTGCCCTGGTCCTTATTCAAGCTCTAGTCATTTCCTGTCTGGACCATTGCCATTCCTTCCTGCCTGGGCTGCCAAAATAATCTCTTTAACCTTTACAACTCATCCAGACTACTGCTGCCCCAGCTTGACTTTAATCTCTCTAAATTCTCTCATGTTATCTCCCATTCCATCCACTGCCAGCCACACCTAACACTTTCTCAAACATCAATATACATTTTGGAATGTTAAGCCCTTGTTAAGCCTACTTCATGCTATGGCAATAAAAGTGATGTGTGACCAAAAGTTTGTATTACAATAAAATAAAAATAAAAACAATTATATTGTGATTAAAGTCACAATTTGAAAGATCTGCTCTTGCTACCCCATAAAACTTGAAAAAACATGTCCATCTACGGAGCCCCTTAGGGGACATTACTAGGTAGATTGTTTTAAGGGTAGGTACATTATTTTAAGAGCTAGGTAGATTGTTTTAAGGGTAGGTACATTATTTTAAGAGCTAGGTAGATTGTTTTAAGGGTAGGTACATTATTTTAAGAGCTGGTGGTTTATGTTTTCTGGTATGGAAAAAAAAAACATAGGCTATAACATTTTTTTTGAGGGATGAGTTTTTTTTTTGAGGGATGAGTTTTTTTTTTTGAGGGATGAGTTTTTTTTTTGAGGGATGATTTTTTTTTTTTGAGGGATGAGTTTTTTTTTTTTGAGGGATGAGTTTTTTTTTTGAGGGATGAGTTTTTTTTTTTGAGGGATGAGTTTTTTTTTTTTGAGGGATGAGTTTTTTTTTTGAGGGATGAGTTTTTTTTTTTGAGGGATGATTTTTTTTTTTTGAGGGATGAGTTTTTTTTTTTGAGGGATGAGTTTTTTTTTAGGAGGGATGAGTTTTTTTTTAGGAGGGATGAGTTTTTTTTTAAAAAGAGGGATGAATTATTTTTTTTAGGAGGGATGAGTTTTTTTAAAGAGGGATGAGCTTTTTTTTTTAGGAGGGATGAGTTTTTTTTCAAAAAGAGGGAAGTTTTTTTTTAGGAGGGATGAGTTTTTTTTTTAAAAGAGGGATGATTTTTTTTTTTTAGGAGGGATGAGTTTTTTTTAAAAAAGAGGGATGAATTTTTTTTTTTAGGTTAGTTTTTTTTTTCATGCATGACAAAAAAAAAAAAAAAAAAAAAAAAAAAAACTTGGACCAAAAAAAAATATTATGCCTATCTTGAAAATAAAACCTCTCCTTTTCAAAGTCGCTATTTATAGAATAGTGGAGCGGCTAAGAGAAAAATCGTTCACTTTGTGATGCAAGCATGAAATTTGGTACATTTACTCTTCAAACCCCACTCTTTTCAAAAATACCGCTGGCCACGCAAAATTCCAAAATGGCGGCCCACAAATCCAAGATGTCTGTCCAAAAGTGAGGTTTTTCCTTTATAACTCGAAATGTATTGATTTTAAGCACCATAAATGTATTAAAGTTGAATATAAATTTGGGCATTGTGGATATTTTGGTACCACGTACATGACTGTATCTATTACGGTTCTTGAGATACAGCATATAGGTACTTTTACAGACTCAGGAGAGTAAGAAATGTGCAACATTGATTGTTAATAAGTGAATATGGTGATATTTGGTGTTATTTTCATAACCTGTTATTTTCAGTAGGGTTATAACATACAATTCTAAATCCAAGATGGCGTCCAAGATGGCTGCCATTAACTTGAAGTAATCATATCTTAGCAACTATGATACTTTTTTTTTGGCGTGCATATGTTTTTTGGTCTATGAATCCAATGGGGTCATTGCAGTACAGAATTTAGACGTTGATAAAAGTGGATATTTTGGTACCTAGTGCATGTCTATATCTATTGCGGTTCTTGAGATACAGCTTATAGGTTCTTTTACGGAATCGGGAGAGCATAAAAAAGAGGTTTGAGTTACACCTCACAGTTGCAACTGCACAGAGCTGTACACATGAGACCCAGTTTATAGCACCTGCACCTGCCACGACAGCCACATTTACAGCCACATTTGGTAAGCTGTTTGCACGTCTTGGCTATTGGAGAGTTGGCTGTCCAGAAGACCTGCCATTCCTCACCAACCTTCTGCCATCCCCAGTCTGCAGGGTCCTCTGCTCCTGGCTGACACTGGGTTGCCTGGGCCCACACACAACCAGCCTGGTAGGCAGCACACCTGGTGTGTTGGAGCAAAGCTGCTCTGGTTGGTGGGATTGACTCATAAGGCCTCTGCTTTCTGGCAAACATGTCAAACCTGGCCTCATCCACAGTAGCAGCTGTGCTGGATCTGTCATACATTAGGATGACAAACCTCTCCAGAATCTGTAGGTCACAATCCTCCACTGTGGGAGGGTAAATACCCAGTTTGGAGAATACAGGCGAGACCTCTGGGCATATGTCCCATGTCTGCCAAGCAGTTGTCTTGCCTTTGTTGCGGAAGGCTGACACGGTGTCACATCCTGTAAAGGCATGAAAGAATAGCATGCCTTTGACCTTCTCCTGGCCACCTCTGAGCGGGTCTCATGTAGAGCCTGCCTAAGCGGATTAAGTGAATGGCTGAGGCCATGAGACCTACTGCTTGCGTGCATTGTTTGTAAGTAACCTTCCGCCCCAGGCGGAAAGATCTCACACAAGCCAAAACGCTGTCTGTCCTCTCCTTGGATAGACGTGCTCTGAGCGTGTTCGAGTCCAGCGAGATTCCCAGGAAGGTGGCCCGCTGGGACGGAACCAAAACGCTCTTCTTGACGTTGATTGTGAAACCCAGTGACGTCAGATGGGAGATGGCCACGGCCGTGTGCCGTGCCACCTCCTCCTCCGAGCCTGCGGCTATCAACCAGTCGTCGATGTAGGTCGACAGACGGATTCCCTGTCTCCGTAGTGGAGCAATGGCCGCGTTGGTACACTTCACAAACACCCGTGGGCTCAACGACATACCAAAAGGGAGAACCATGTACTCGTACACTTCCCCTTCGAAGCCGAAGCGCAGGAATTTTCTGTGCGGGGGATAAATTGGGATGTGGAAGTAAGCATCTTTCAGATCGATACTTGTCCACCAGTCGCCCTGACGCACCGTGCGTAATAACTTCACGGTCGTTAGCATTTGAAAATGAAACACCCGCAGGAACCTGTTGAGTCCCATCAGATTCAATATGGGTCTTACGCCCCCCCCTTTCTTTTTCACCAGAAAATATTCCGAATAGAACCCCAGACGGTTCTGATCCGGAGATAATTTCTTTATCGCGCCCTTGTCTAGAAGGGAGGCTACCTCCTCTCTTAAGGTTTTGGCCGCTTGGCCCGACGCTCGAGTGTACAATACCTTGTCTGTCATGGGCGGCTTCCTGGCAAACTGCAGTCTGTAACCCTTGTGAACGGTGCGCAGCACCCAAGGGGACGGCTTGCAAAGTTTCCATTGATCCAAGCATTGAGCGAGAGGCTTGTTGCTGGATGCTGCCGTCGTTAGTTTCACTGGTCGTGAAACCGTGACCATGGGAACCGGAGACGCTAAAACTCTGCTCAGCGGAGCTACAGCTGTGGAGCTCGCTAGAGACAAAGGAGGTCGCGTCGATCCTGACGTTCTGCGTGAAGAGATCACGTGGCCTAGTGCGGAAGTGTTCCACACTATCCCCTTGTTGCCTACAAGGTCCGCCGCCATCTTGTCTAGGCCCCTCGGCCTGACTAAAGGAAGCGACGGATCCGCCTCTACTGACGGAGGCACTCTGTTGCCCTCCAGAGGCTGGCGTGACACGGTGCACGGCAGGCTGTAAACATTGGGGTGACCCTCGACCCGCGCCGCCATTTTGTAAACCTTCCTTTTCACAGTGGGCCTCTGGCGCCCTCTGCTGGATGGATGGTAAAAATGGAAATTTTGGCGTGACCCTTGTACATTGGCGTTTAGAATTAGCAATGGATTTAATACCTTTGTCTTGTTCATAGCATGCACAGTATTCATCCCAGCAGCGCTTGGACAGTCTCCAAAGGGACTGTCCAAGCGCTGTGGGCTTATGGTTGGAGGGCATTGATACGGAGGGGCCCCCCCAAGGGGGGTCCCTCCGCATCGCCGCTCTGAGGCGGGTGAAAGAATGAGAGGTTTTGTATTTTTCAGAACATTTATTTGAAACACACTTGACACACAAACACCCTGGCAAACAACATGTGGACAAGTTAAAACAGCAGAGGCCTGGCTCTGTAACACTGTTACTTTCTGTCGCTTGTTTTCCGTCGGGGCCATGAAAAGGCCAAGTCTTTTTCCCGAGGTGACCAGGGGGGCTAATCCCCCCCCACTCCGTCCGTGTGGATGTGGGGGGGGCAGCCGAACAACCGGTAACACCGGGGGGCAAATGTCAAACACGCTGCCCGCGACCACGTCCTCTCCCGCCACCGCGTCGAGTGGATCTGGGGGAAGAAGGGGGAGGGGGGGAGCGGGGGTCCTTGCGACGGACGTCGCCGACTCCCAGCGACATGGGCCCTTCCACTCTGGTGGGACGGGCTGAGGAGTTGCGGGAGCTGCCGCTGGCGCTGGATTGGCGAGGCGAGGAGAGTCTCCCCCTTAAGGCAGACCTCTCCTGGCGGGGTCTGCCTGGTTGGGGAGACCTCGGGGCCAAAAGACCCGCCGCTGCCTCTTTCCGGGCCCTCGCCGACTCCGTGGAGTCCTTCAGGTACTTTTCTGCCCCGCAGAAGAGGTTACCTGCTGTGAGTGGAAGGGCCAGCAGCTTTTTCTTTGCGTCGATTTTCTGCGCAACTTTTGTGAAGGTGGCGAGGTCGAGCCACCGCACCCTCTCGATGGTCGCGCAGTCGTCCAACACCCGGCCGGTCCAATTAATGGCGTGTTGGGTGCAGGAGATGGTGAGCTGGTTCAAGCGATGCAGCTCCTTCGCGTCATCGCCCCATTTTCCCTTCAGCTCCGCGAGCCGCACGGCAGAGGAGCCCTGGAGGATGGTGACGGCGTTGAGGGTCTTTGCGACCTGTCCGGCCGCGGCGTAGGTCTTTTTCAACGCCGCGGAGGATTTTCTCAATTCTTCATTGTAGAAGGACGGTGTGGCGCCCCCAAGCACTACCGTACCTGACTGCATGTCCTCCAGTCCTTCTGCCAGCACCGGGTCCATCGGAGGGACTTCGATCAGCCCCAGGTCCCTGGCGGAGATTAGGTCGATGGGGAAGGCTAGCCTTTGCGGGTCTTGATGATCCCCCCAGGAGCTCATCAAGGCCGTCTTGAACCCATACGCTTCAGGGAGCTTCTTGGACTCCACCACCCGTGTTGGTGGAGCCTCCAAGCCCTGGAAACCTACTGCAGTAGCGGTGGCGTTGCGGCTCTCCACGGGCTGCACCAAACCGCACCTGGCGATGGCCCGCTTGAACACCGCCGTTACCGGTTCGACGACCACTTCTTCGACGGTTTCGGGGTTTCCGCCTACCCCGTCGGCGCTCGCCATGGACACCTCTTGGACCTCCTGGTAAGACGCGAGGCGAGGAGAGTCTCCCCCTTAAGGCAGACCTCTCCTGGCGGGGTCTGCCTGGTTGGGGAGACCTCGGGGCCAAAAGACCCGCCGCTGCCTCTTTCCGGGCCCTCGCCGACTCCGTGGAGTCCTTCAGGTACTTTTCTGCCCCGCAGAAGAGGTTACCTGCTGTGAGTGGAAGGGCCAGCAGCTTTTTCTTTGCGTCGATTTTCTGCGCAACTTTTGTGAAGGTGGCGAGGTCGAGCCACCGCACCCTCTCGATGGTCGCGCAGTCGTCCAACACCCGGCCGGTCCAATTAATGGCGTGTTGGGTGCAGGAGATGGTGAGCTGGTTCAAGCGATGCAGCTCCTTCGCGTCATCGCCCCATTTTCCCTTCAGCTCCGCGAGCCGCACGGCAGAGGAGCCCTGGAGGATGGTGACGGCGTTGAGGGTCTTTGCGACCTGTCCGGCCGCGGCGTAGGTCTTTTTCAACGCCGCGGAGGATTTTCTCAATTCTTCATTGTAGAAGGACGGTGTGGCGCCCCCAAGCACTACCGTACCTGACTGCATGTCCTCCAGTCCTTCTGCCAGCACCGGGTCCATCGGAGGGACTTCGATCAGCCCCAGGTCCCTGGCGGAGATTAGGTCGATGGGGAAGGCTAGCCTTTGCGGGTCTTGATGATCCCCCCAGGAGCTCATCAAGGCCGTCTTGAACCCATACGCTTCAGGGAGCTTCTTGGACTCCACCACCCGTGTTGGTGGAGCCTCCAAGCCCTGGAAACCTACTGCAGTAGCGGTGGCGTTGCGGCTCTCCACGGGCTGCACCAAACCGCACCTGGCGATGGCCCGCTTGAACACCGCCGTTACCGGTTCGACGACCACTTCTTCGACGGTTTCGGGGTTTCCGCCTACCCCGTCGGCGCTCGCCATGGACACCTCTTGGACCTCCTGGTAAGACGCGAGGTCCAACTCGTCCTCCAGCTCCTCGAAGGCCAGTGACTCCTCGCTGTCGGCCAGCGAAGCAGCCCAGTCGTAGTGTCGACGGGGAGAGGTGGAGGCGCTGCTAGTTAGCTGCGGCGGCGATATATGCGCAGCGGCAGCGGCGGAGGGTGGCGTCAGCGTCGTCGCCGCTAGCCGCCTCATCTTCGGCGTCGGCACCGGTGGGGGTCCCATGAGTGTCTTCTCGGGCGGCACTCCTGGGGTCCCTGTGTCGGTGGCGGCGGAAGTCGTCCCTGACCCAGCGGACCAGGGTCTCTACCCTGTCCAGCCGGGCGTCGAGCTGCTGGCTTGTGAAGGACGAGCACCCTTGGCACTCGTCCCTCTCGCCCTGGCGCTCCTTAGCGGTGAGCGCATGGTCGACCCCCAGGCAGTAGATACAGACGCGGTGGGGGTCGTCTGCGGCGACGAGGAGGCTACAGCTCGGTCGTCCATTCCTGGTCTGGAAACACAGCGGCCTAACTTGGCTAGTAGCACCTAGCTAGCTGCTACCAGTAGCCTAGCCGCTGAATGAATGAAAAAGCTACCGGCTAATTCAATGACCAGGAAAAGAGGAAAACTGAGAGGATAGTCAAACAAATAATACTTAAATAAGTTCCGGGAGAAAACTTAATTTTTCGCAAGGATTTTCCCGTGGGGAAATACTCTGTATTCCGCGTTGGGTTAAGTTGTAAAATTTCTTGCTTCTTGTGTGTGAATTTCTGCGCATTCGCTTGCAGAGTGGAGAAAAGAGGAAGAGCCTACGTCACGAGGGAGCTTTATACTCCCGGGTCTTCCGGACTCGTGACATACCCTTAGCCAATCAGTATTGGCACCGGGAGCGTGTGTGTTGCTCTGTCTCATCGCCTGAGGGCGCTGATATCCCATAGTGAGTAGTAAACGGAGAACCGTGGTAAAACCTCTTTTTTATGCTCTCCCGATTCCGTAAAAGAACCTATAAGCTGTATCTCAAGAACCGCAATAGATATAGACATGCACTAGGTACCAAAATATCCACTTTTATCAACGTCTAAATTTTGTACTGCAATGGCCCCATTGGATACATAGACCAAAAAACATATGCACGCCAAAAAAAAAGTATCATAGTTGCTAAGATATGGTTACTTCAAGTTAATGGCAGCCATCTTGGACGCCATCTTGGATTTAGAATTGTATGTTATAACCCTACTGAAAATAACAGGTTATGAAAATAACACCAAATATCACCATATTCACTTATTAACAATCAATGTTGCACATTTCTTACTCTCCTGAGTCTGTAAAAGTACCTATATGCTGTATCTCAAGAACCGTAATAGATACAGTCATGTACGTGGTACCAAAATATCCACAATGCCCAAATTTAAATTCAACTTTAATACATTTATGGTGCTTAAAATCAATACATTTCGAGTTATAAAGGAAAAACCTCACTTTTGGACAGACATCTTGGATTTGTGGGCCGCCATTTTGGAATTTTGCGTGGCCAGCGGTATTTTTGAAAAGAGTGGGGTTTGAAGAGTAAATGTACCAAATTTCATGCTTGCATCACAAAGTGAACGATTTTTCTCTTAGCCGCTCCACTATTCTATAAATAGCGACTTTGAAAAGGAGAGGTTTTATTTTCAAGATAGGCATAATATTTTTTTTTGGTCCAAGTTTTTTTTTTTTTTTTCAAAGTTTTTTTTTTTTGTCATGCATGAAAAAAAAAACTAACCTAAAAAAAAAAATTCATCCCTCTTTTAAAAAAAAAACTCATCCCTCCTAAAAAAAAAAACTCATCCCTCTTTAAAAAAAAAACTCATCCCTCCTAAAAAAAAAACTCATCCCTCTTTTAAAAAAAAACTCATCCCTCCTAAAAAAAAACTCATCCCTCAAAAAAAAAACTCATCCCTCAAAAAAAAAAACTCATCCCTCAAAAAAAAAAAACTCATCCCTCAAAAAAAATAACTCATCCCTCAAAAAAAAACTCATCCCTCAAAAAAAAAACTTATCCCTCAAAAAAAAAACTCATCCCTCAAAAAAAAAAACTCATCCCTCAAAAAAAAAAAATCATCCCTCAAAAAAAATGTTATAGCCTATTTTTTTTTCCATACCAGAAAACATAAACCACCAGCTCTTAAAATAATGTACCTACCCTTAAAACAATCTACCTAGCTCTTAAAATAATGTACCTACCCTTAAAACAATCTACCTAGCTCTTAAAATAATGTACCTACCCTTAAAACAATCTACCTAGTAATGTCCCCTAAGGGGCTCCGTATCCATCTGAAGTTTTTACTACTGTTCATTTTGTGCACAGATACAACTGTTGCCAGTTATCATTGGACTAAATGCAATTTATAATATCAGCAGACCGATATATAGTGTAATTGATTAAATCTGCAGTATACTACATCCATTCTGGTCCTCTATAAACAAAAACAGGCAGTTGATAGATTTACTTTAATTACCATTGCCTTTGACCTTGAGTTAACATTGTCTAACACAAGAAAACCCAAACAGTCACAGTGACAGATATTAGCCTATACCGGTAGACTGACAACTATATTTCTATGAAAATAATTGTGACATATCCTTTATACGAGTCTATACGACTTAGCTTTAGAAAACTTTTTTTTTATGCACTTGAGTTGATATACATACTGTAGATCATATTTACTTCTGCCAACAGAGGAAGTGCAGCTTAGTGAGCTTGCAGCTTACTCTGAGTATAGTATTAGCTCTGAAATTGTCAGTTTTGTGGCAATAAACGATATCTACTATGGGAGTTTGCCATTTTACTTAATTTATTGTTTAGTATTACAGGAACAGTGCAGCATTAAATAGTAATTGCACCAGAGTTATATAGCAGTTAATTTGCATCTGCTGTCCCTAGGCAAGTAGACAAAAAAACACCAAAAACAATACATACAATAATCAATATGACAAATACAATAAAAACAAGGCAATCATTGGTGGTGACACATTTGTTCTGAATTTAGCCAAAGCTTGGTGCTGGTTTCCTAATGGCCACTGGCACTGCCAGGATAGACCAGGCATCCTCGTCTAAGAGGATGGTTCTGAGATTATGAATAATTTAATAACACCAGGCACGCATCAGAGTTATCAATATTTAGGACATTATTTGTTTTCAGGATTTTACAGTGATAATAATTCCTTGGCTTTTTATCTATTAGTTATAGGATTTGTTTATAGCATTAGCAGATGGGTTTAAGTGCAGTCATACCTGCCTGTGACAAAGTGTTTATGCAGTAATCATAGGCCTACTGTATATACAAAAAGCTTTGCAGCAGACAGAACTGGTGCCTGAAGCCCTGAGAATTATTTAGATTATTCAGATTATTATAATTATTATAATTGTTATACTTATTACTAGGGCGATGCCCGTTGGGAACACATGCCCCTCCGGTTATGAGATAACCGTTTTACCTGTTGTCAGAGTAATTAGTACCCAACTTTATACTACTGCAAGGTCAGTCTATGACGTCAGTACTATGACATCATATTGATGACATCAGGGATCTCCACATATGGGATAAAGGGTACACAGACAGGCAGACACACAGAAGGTGGATTTTCTTCAATAGATAATATATTAGAGCAGTGGTCTTCAACAAGGGGTCCTCAGAGTTACTACAGGGGGGCTGCCAAATCTTTGTGTGATAGGATTCTTGTTTACATTAACCACTTGAACCCTAGCATCCCCTATTCTGAGGGGAACATTAACCGAAAATAACATTAACATGAATCCAACATACACTGATGATAGGTAGTCAAATAAGTCTATGAAACTATCTACAGTATGAAATCTATGAAAAGGTTTAATCTGCAATGCAATTCTATACAATATGTAGTGGGGGGGGTCCCTGCTTCATCTCTCTCTCAGCTAGGGGGTCCTTGACCTGAAAACATTGAAGACCCCTGTACTAGAGGAGCCGGCCTACTCGGTCGCCATGCAAATCGGGAATGATGCAAGTCGAATATACATGCCCACCCATTTGTGCAATACTCCCTAACCCGATAGTCATTGTACATGTTGTCTGACATGTTGGAGTCGTACACTGCACACACAGTCAGTGAAGCCGACGGTCAGGTTGGCCAATCAGAGAAACAAAACTGCAGTTTTTGTGTCTTTCGCTGTACTGTGATTGGCTGATTGGCTGTGACGTACTGTGATTGGCTAGCGAGACGCATGATGAAATTAATAACTCATAAATAGCACCTCACTTAAAAAAAAAAGTGAGCTTCCATCACTGTGATGACCACTGTTGTTTTTGAGCACCGAGCGGTGCAAATATACAAGTGTCATAGCAAAGGGTCTGAATATTTATCTTCGCAGGATGTGCTGTGATTGGCTAGCGAGACACATGATGACATTAACTTAAAACTTCGCTCATAAATAGCAGCGCTCACTTCACACTGGGTGTGATTTTTGTCTCCGCCAGGCCGAAGGTATGGGGGAGAGTTTTCCCCCTGTCTGTCCGTCTGTGTGTGTGTGTGTGTCCGTCTGTCACCAGCTAATCTCTGGCACCGCCCATAGGCTAAGCTTTGCAGGACGTGCTGCAACCTGACCTGGCGGAGATCCTCTAGTTTTTGGGCGGTGAAACCGCCCCTATAAGTGAGACTTGGAAAAATGTACATTTTCCTGCGCTGTGATCTGGGCCCAGGAAATTTGTACAATTATCCTGCGCTGTGATTGGCCAATCACAGTCTATTCAGGACTGTGATTGGCCAGTGTCACATGACACATGTGCATAGCCCTATATAAGAAACCATAACTTGAAAAAAACCAAAAATTTGTTTTTTTCAAGTTATGGTTTCGTCCATCATAAAGAGTGTTTCAATAAATGTATTTATCTTTTGTACATGATTGGTTGACTCCATTCCATTCAGTATTGTGATTAGCTAGCAAGACACCGCCCACTTCACACAGGGTGTGATTTTATTGTATTTTGTCATTTTCCAAATAAATTATAAAAATCACACCCTGTGTGAAGTGGGCGGTGTCTTGCTAGCTAATCACAATACTGAATGGAGTCGATCAATCATGTACAAAAGATAAATACATTTATTGAAACACTCTTTATGATGGACAAAACCATAACTTGAAAAAAACAAATTTATGTTTTTTTTCAAGTTATGGTTGCTTATATAGGGCTATGCACATGTGTCATGTGACACTGGCCAATCACAGTCCTGAATAGATTGTGATTGGCCAATCACAGCGCAGGATAATTGTACAAATTTCCAAACCTCACTTTCAGGGGCGGTTTCACTGCCCAGGATATTTGTACATTTTTCCAAATCTCACTTATAGGGGCAGTTTCACCGCCCAAAAATCACACCCTGTGTGAAGTGGGCGGTGTCTTGCTAGCTAATCACAATACTGAATGGAGTCAACCAATCATGTACAAAAGATAAATACATTTATTGAAACACTCTTTATGATGGACGAAACCATAACTTGAAAAAAACAAATTTATTGTTTTTTTTTCAAGTTATGGTTTCTTATATAGGGCTATGCACATGTGTCATGTGACACTGGCCAATCACAGTCCTGAATAGACTGTGATTGGCCAATCACGGTGCAGGATAATTGTACAAATTTCCAAACCTCACTTATAGGGGCGGTTTCACAGCGCAGGATAATTGTACAAATTTCCAAACCTCACTTATAGGGGCGGTTTCACCGCCCAAAAAATTAATGAAAAGAGTAATTGAAAAAACACGGCCCCTCACGCATTACAAGGTCAATATCATCATATAATATCATCATAATTAAAATAGAGTTTGAAGTTACAATGGGTTTGTATAGGAAGGGGGCGTTGTCTGATAAAATGAATATGAAATATCTAAATACTGAATCACTGAACACTTAAAAACTGTCTGAGTAGATGTTTAAATGACCCCAAACATGTTTGAAAGTGAAATATCCCTTTAAGTGTATCATTTATGTTTCTATTGTGAGATGGACATGATAATCTGACATAACACTTCCCCCATGCGTTGTGTTGAGAGCTCATGCTGGAAATGTAAGACTCATTGCAACTTCGGGTAACGCTTGTATGCATGCATCACAAGTCCATAATGAATTAATTTAAAAGCATAACGTATAATTATAATCTGTTTATAACATTGTATAATTATAGTTATGAAGAACTTATAAGTACAGTGCTTTATAAGACATTACAAAGCATTTCATAATGACTTATAAGGTCAAGTATTATAATACATAATAGCTGGATACTAAGACTTTTTTTTGGCAAGGATCATATTGTATAATAATCATAATATTTGTAATACATTATAATCTTATGCATTATAATCACTGTTATAATGCATTATAGTGTGATTATAAGTCACTATAGTCATTGTGTGCTTCAGTAAAGTAATTAAGTAAATTCCTGAAGGTGTAGTTCTTGCATAAATTGACAAAATTTACAAAAATGACATATTTATGACGTATTATGATACTTGACCAGGCTTTATAATGTGTTATGATTGCATTATATTGATTGCTTATACCTGTAGTGTTATAAGCAGATTACATTGCATTTATACTTGACCTTAGATTCATTATACATATACTGTATGTTACAAGACAATATCTGAGCATTCAATTTGGCCCAAATTAAATACTTTTCTTCATCAAATGGCCATGGAGACCGGCACGCATTCATAAGGGAACTGACCACTGCAGAGAAAAAGTTTTTGTTGTGAGTAATAGTTTGTTGTCTGTTGTTGTGATTGTGCGGATTAAATGTATGTTAGCCCACTTAAAGGGCAAGACCACTTTGGCAGAGGTTTGGGTTGTGTAGTTGGTTACCTTGCCATGATGTAACTCCAAAGGTGAAAAGAAATCAAATAATTGCTCCATTGATTAGAAATTGATAATTCAAACTAGAAGAAGTGCTCCTCGGAGCACAGGTCTATGCCAGGTCAGGTAGGTTAGTGTGGGCCAGCAATGTTCTGAATTCACCAATCAGGATGGAATGTGACAAATCGGACGGAATTGTCTGAAATAATGTGTACCGATTCGCATGATGACATCATGTGTCTCGCTAGCCAATCACAGCTGGTGACAGACGGACACACACACACACACACACGGACGGACGGACAGACAGACAGGGGGTAAAACATACTTCGGCCATACTTCGGCCTTCGGCCTGGCGGAGACAAATATGCTTCTCAATGACTTACATTGTACAGTAAAACAGGTCTCAATGTTACTCTTTTAGCCCGTAAATGAACACAAACAAAGCTGATTCAGGCAATATAGAACATCAACCCCAGTACGTTTTTTTTTTCTTTAACATTACCTGCCAAACACGAGTATAACCGTTGTTGAAAAATACACCCGTTTACCGCCAACAACGAGTATACAATTTATCCACACAGAACCAGAGATATCGCGATCCAACGATTTCTAGCTCCATTCACTCCTTGGTTAACTTATTACTTTAAAATCCTGTATCTCGGCTCCTGTGTACTTTTTTTTTACCATGTTATTTATTTCAACTGGCTGCAATTATGGAACGGATTACCGCAATCTGATTTTTTTTCCCCACGATTCTACGAGACTCCTGTGTGTGTGTAATGAGGGGATCACCATGAGGACGGTGATCACGGAAAATATTTTGTGACTACTTAAAAAATGGTTAAAAAAGGTTAAAACAATGCTGGCAGAGGGGGAAGTAAAAAAAAAAAACCTCTGGCGGGGAATGTGTTAAAAATGTCAACTTCCTGTTGATTTTACTATTTGAAGATCCGGATCCGTGGATCCAGTCCGGGGTTTCTTCCTAATAAAAATAGCTAAATCAACAGGAAGTTAACATTTATTAAAAAAATAAACAGCACTGGGTTTGGTGATGTTCTATATTGTCTGAATCAACTTAGTATACGTTTGTCAGTAAGTCAATGACGAGCATATTTGGAATTATCCATTTCTAATCAATGAAGCAATTATTTTTGATTTCTTGTCCACCTTTGGAGTTACATCATGGCAAGGTAACTACACAACCCAAACCTCTACCAAAGTGGTCTTGCCTTTTTTTTTTTTTTCATTCATATTTTTATTGAAAGTTAGGTACAAAATCTTTGTTTGTTCAGTATGATCGCATATATCAAGCTTGTTTTAAGCATACATGAAATGAAAACTGTCAGCATATGGTCATTTGTCTTGCCTACTTCCTTAAATGTTTTCTCTTTTTTTTAAACAAACAAACATAACAGACATCAGAAAAAGGAACAATTAAAATAACAAGAAGAAGAGCATGGTACATAATCTTGCTTTTGAGAACAAAGAATATAAAAACAAAGACCAAATAGAAAGAGATATAGGAAAGGAGGTAGAGGGGGGAAGAAAGAGAGGAGAAGAGAGAGAGGGGGGGGGGGTCTCGGTCATTCTGCAAGTGCATGGGGATTAGATGGAGTTAAAAAATGTCAAGAAATGATCCCATTTCTTTTGGAATGTAGTTAGATGTAGGTAGAATATCTTATCCTTTCTAATTTTACAAAGGACATTACTTCTCTCAGCCATTGGGTACTAGAGGGTGGTTTAGTAGACTTCCACTGGGGAAGAAGATGACGTCTTACTATTAAGGAGGTGAAAGCCAAAACCTCTAATTGTCTGGGAGTGAACCAAGCTTCTTCTGGAATCCCAAAGATAGCAGTATGTGGAGAAATATTTACAGGGATTGTGAATATTTTGGACATTGTGTCAAAATATTTTTTCCAGAGGTTAATCAGGAGCGGACATGAATAAAACATATGGGTTAAATTACAGGGTGAATATTGGCCGCGTTTCCCAAAGAGATTCGCAGAGATGCTGCGTTGAGATCCTGCGCAGGTTGTACGACGGGTCTTACGTGCGTCCACACAGGCTGCGCAGTATCATAGCAGGCACGTAGATTTCAGGTCATGCGTAGCCTACGCAGCTTGCGTAAGAGCCTGGGACCCGGCGAAACCTCCGCTCTACCCTCATTAGTAGCAGCTGGTTGTGCCCTACGTGCTATCGGTTCCTACGTCCACGGCGTTACGTGTCTACTAAAACTACATTCGGGAGACAGAATGGCGTATCCTACTCTCCTCCTACTCCTGGGAGAGGCGTAGCCCTGCAGTGCTGTCCTACGAAGCAGTTTGTTACGAGCGCCCTGGGGCGCTAGTAACACCCATCGTAGCGAAATAGATCTATGAAAAGACCGACCGACCGACCGACACCGCGTGCGCACGCACGCACACACACACACACACACACACACACATTATATATATGTATATGTATATATATATATATATATATATATATATATATATATATATATATATATACACACACACACGCTGTCAACGCACTGCGACATGCCGTGTCTATAGCTTGCAGATCTGTTCTTTTGGGTAGGGCGGGCGGCTGCGCTGCTTCTAGCCCTGGTTCAGAGCGTTAGTGAGTGCTCAAGAGTAGTGAAAATAAAAAAAAACATTTTGCTACTCACAGAAGCAAAGGCTGTTTTGTGTTGTTGAAAGTCTATTCTCGGAGGTGGGAAGCCTCTCAGCACCCCACCTACTCTGTAAAATACACTTTTTGGGCAGAAAATAAAATATGTCAGCGAGACGGAAATTATTTTTATTTACTCCACAGTGCCCTCTACAGATTTTGGTTAATGGTAAGTTCAATCCTCCAGATCTGTAGAGGGCACTGTGGAGTAAATAAAAATAATTTCCGTCTCGCTGACATATTTTATTTTCTGCCCAAAAAGTGTATTTTACAGAGTAGTTGGGGTGCTGAGAGGCTTCCCACCTCCGAGAATAGACTTTCAACAACACAAAACAGCCTTTGCTTTGGTGAGTAGCGAAATGGTTTTGTTTATTTTTACTACTCTTGAGCACTCGCAGGGCAGCGGAATTCCTTGTACAAGCGCAGAGCGAGGGGTCTTCCAGGGCGTTAGAGGGAACTCACTAACGCTCTGAACCAGGGCTACGCTGCTTCGTCCTTTATGCATGAACCCGAAGTTTACAAATTGTACTCTCACGGATGATCCGATCGTCTGATAAAAATATTAAGCATATGCCAAGTTAACTAAAGGTATATAAATGATGCTGAGCTAAACATGTTTCCTTAATTTCGAAGTTTTTGCGAACGCGGAAGGAAGCCGCGCCTCCGCCCAAGTGGAGCCTACTATGAAACTCTGCTCGGCTTGTGAGTGTGTGTGTCTGTGTTCATGCACTGCCTAGTAGAGGGCCAGAGGGCGCCAGAGTGCAGGAATTTAGACACAGCCTGCAACACACACACACACACGTCCGTAAATACACAATATTTTCGAGCTGCGTTCGCGCGTCTTACTTGTATAGTTAAACGTTATGATGAAAGTCCCCAGTTCCTCTCACAAAGTGACAGCTGTTGCGCTCGCCATGTTTATGAATGGTTAAAAAATATTTTGAAACTAGCAGATCTACAAGCTCACAACGCTTCACAAGCTTGTAGATCTGCTATTTTCAAAATATTTTAATACATATTAAATTTGGGAAATGGGACATTCTGCATTCCTTTACTTTTGGTATTTTAAGTATATTTAATTTACTTGCATAATGGGGACACTTTAGTGTTTTATTTACCTTGCAGATATCACCTCACCGCTGTAATTTAATTCATAAATATATTATTCAAAAGTTGTATTTGGAGTGGACTGCTTCAGGACATCTGACAGTTGGCTCTGGTATTTTTATGATCCATTTCACTTTCGCAAAGGGTGTTTAAACTGCTGTGTAGCGTAGGACAGCACTACGTAGTTTACGCAGGCGTCGTCCAGGAGGTCTTCACGTCCATGCTGTCTCGCGAATGTAGTTTTAGCACACACGTAACGCCGTGCGATTGAGAACCTACGACGATGGTATCTCCTGAAGCCAGTTTAGATGGCACGTTGGGCACACACAGCTGCTACTAACGAAGATAGTGTGTGGCGGGGTTTCTACTGCGCAGGTGCGTGGAGGCTCTTACGCAGCTTCTAGGCTGCGCACGAGCTCAAATTCGTTTGGGAAACCCGGCCAATGACATTTATCACAACTGTCTGTCACATTAGGATAGATTTGCGATAGTCTAGCTTTGGAGTTATGAATTCTAAATAGTACTTTAAATTGTATAAGTGTGAGACGTGCACAGGTTGAGCTTGTGTGGAAAGTACTTAGGGCAGCATCCCACCAACTGTCATCAAAAGTCAGCCCAAGTTCAGCCTCCCAGGCCTCCCTGATTTTATTATCGGGGGCATCATCCAAAGACAGTAGATCATTATATATCCTTGATATTTGCGATTTTTGGAATGGGTCAAGCTGGATGAATTCTTCCCAAATTTGGGTTGGAGGTAGCTGAGGAAAGTGTGAAAATAGTGATCTAACACAATGTCTGACTTGGAGATACCGGAAGAAATGGGAAGCGGGGAGACCAAACCTAGTCGACAGATCAGCAAAACTACATAAGACATCCTTCCTATATATGGTCTTGCCTTTTAATCTAAAATTCTGTGTAGCTTGATTACGGCTCTAAAGATAATTTTTAATCTCAAGACGTTGACTGAAACTGTATATAGTGTACAACTATGAGAAACGTGGCTATGGTTTAAAAACACGCAATTACAAATTTGCTAAATTCATGGATCCAATGGCAGGGTGGGTCAGATTTTGGAAGCCACACTCATTGTAGAGGAGGTGCACACATTATTTTCAAATAATATGCCAGTGCTAAATACAGTATAGGTACAGTCCATTGACTGAGCCACTTATAGGCCCCAAAATAAGAAGAAATTGCGCCAGATCCGAAAGAACCATAAAAGGCAAGTGATTAGCATGTTATGTCAGAGCTCCAGTTTGAACAATAGTCAAAGTCAAAACAAAAAAGTACATAATGTAACACCAACATTGTTCTTGTGAAGTTGTTTTGTACTTTGGCATTGACTAACACCTCACTAGTTGGCAACAGGCCAGTTCAATGCGGGGATGATGCCATCTGGATTTTCCCTGTATAGTGGGGCTTCACTACTGACATCATATGTCAACATATAGCCAGCAATACCGAGCAATTACGCTGTCTGAGACCATCTCTCCGTCTGTTTTCTTATAGATTCTTTAAGTTGTGACACTGATGGGGATAAGCTAGCTTGGTTACGTTCATAAGTATCTGAGAAGGAATGTTGCCGCCTTCCTTCTCCAAAAAGTCAGCAAGTGAAACATAATAATGACCCCATAGGAGAATATAAAAGCTGATCCCTGAATGAATCTATGAAAAGTATTATTTCCACACACTCCCTTCGCAGGGAGGCGAAGATTGTTTTTGTCCCTGTCCGTCCACGTGTCTGTCCATGGGTTCGTAAGTGTGTCCTGGTCCTCTGGCGACCAAGCTGGACTGCATACAGCTAACGAACACAGCTGGTCTAGTCAGCATCAAACTTTGGCCTAAATGCACACAGTAGGCCAAGGAAATATCTCCAACCCAAATGTTTTCAATCAGCCTCATGGTGGGACTATATCAAGCAGCCTCATGTTTTGGCCTATCCACAAGTTTCCTAGGGCATTATGGCACCACTTCCTGTCGATTTGATCATGTATCAGGGATCAAATCGACAGGAAGTGATGCCCATAATGCCCTAGGAAACTTGTGGATACCTCTTGAACCATAAGGTCTTAAACATGCTTCTGGCTATTTTGCTGTACTCGCTTATCTTAGTGATTAACCATTTAAACTTTTGTTGACCGAGATCGCCAGGGGGTCTGTACTTGGGTCTCTTTTTTCTATACCAAATCGCTTCACCAAAAATAGCCAACCTCACAATGCATAGTAATGCCATGCGTTGCCAATGCCGAGCTTGTAGATCTGCTATTTTTGCCAAATGGTCATCCGTTATGACATACCCAGAACACAGGAATGCTAGGGTTCCTGCGGTTAATGTGTAATGATGGGGGTGGGAAACAGCCTTTTTCCTGTACTCCAAAGCAATGGATCTCAAAGTGGGGCCTGGGGGACCCTCAGGGGTCCTTGAAGAGGTTCCAGGGGGTCCTGAGCTAAATGTGTTAATATAGCATCATGATCAGTTTAACCACTTTAACCCTATATAGCAGATTATTATTTTCAATACAATCTTGATTTATTTTGTTTTTATTGGCACAATATTTTCACTTGTAGTGGTCCATTTGGAACACCTTCAAGGAACCCTGAGGGTCCCTGGACCCCACTTTGAAAACCACGGATGCATGTAGCCCACAGCCCAATCAGGGGGTCCATGGTCAAGTGTATATTCATTTGTAGGTCCCTGAAATGACAAGTTTTGAGAACCACTGCTCCTATGAACACAACCCATTGTCTTCAATGACTGGTCTCTGGAGAGAGAACAGGAAAGGGGAGGTGGAGTTAATCTTCATGCAGTTTCCTACTTCACACTTAGATGTTCTCACCTATTACTTGAACACTAATAGTTTTTCAGTGCTGGGAAGTGCAGGCGACCGCCCAGTTTTCATACTGTCTGAATACTTAAAATGTAAGCTCAGCTTGTGAAATGATGTCATTCTCCTCTGTATTCTGTGGCCTGCAATAACTGTACAGTACAGCACATGGTTCATCATGTCAGTGGTCCTAAAGTTTTTTATTTCAAGGATCCCGATAACTGTGACAGTGTACAGATGTAACAGGTGGATCCATTTGGTTCCATCTGTCAACTCTCAGAGTTACAGACCTGTAGAGGTCCATTTGGAACACCTTCAAGGAACTGAGGGTCCCTGGACCACACTTTGAAAACCACTGATGTAGCACACAGCCAAATCAGGGAACCATAACAATAAGATGTCCAATTTGTACACACATCACCGTTTTGTTTCAGGTGGGAATTCCCTTAAAAGAACTTTAGAGTGAGCCACGTGACGTTCAAGTCCACAGATGACTTACCAGTTGAGTAATGGAGAGTCTTCTTTTTAGTGATGCCAGCCGCTTCTAAATGTTTACCTCTGATGATTGAAATTAGAATGCACCAGTGTTAATCAGTCTTCATATAAGAAACATCTAGTTTTCTCCTTGTCCCCCCCCAACAAATCAAACATCAGACACACAGCTGAAAATGTACACTGTGTCTTATTATAGTCCATCTCTGCATTTACTGTGGGTCAAATTATTGAGATGTTGGGATAATATTAAATATATTGCAAGTTGCTGAAAATGAGCACTACCTGATCAGAGTCAAGAGGAAGGACCAAGCGCAGGACAGAGACAGGGCAGGTCGAATACAAGGGGTTTATTAACTAAACAACAGAGGACCAGGAACATACAACACGAGGATATGAATTCATCATGAACTAGGGGCAAATATATAACACTAATAAATACTAATAATAGGAACGTAGGCGGAATCACAAGGAGCTAACACAACTAAACACATGCAACATACTGACTGAGAGCAAACAACACAAAGGCACATGAGGAGGCACGGTCTTTATACACAGGTGAAATCAACTGACAATTAACACTGGGATAGGCTAACAGGACACAGGTGAAAACACTGGCAAATCACAGGACTGATTAGACAAGACAGGTAACAGCAACCAGAACAAACGCGAAGAACAGGTAGGAATAACACTACAAAATAAGATACACTACACCTGGTGAAACTAGTACAAAACTACAAGACCAAAACACAAACTTAACATAGAACTACAGAAACTTGGCAGAAAATGTAAAATACAATATATAACAGATAAACAACCACAGGGAATCAAGACTGAAGACAAACCAAACAAGGAACATGAACAGAGGATGCAACATGCCCAAAGACTGAAGAACATAGCCAAAACTAAGAGGAAGCCATAAATGGGCAGAGACAGAGTTGAAAATATGGCCAGAAGGGGCAAGGAAGCACACAAGACACAGATCATGACACTGCCTTGGGTATAGCACTAATACAAAAAATAATAATAATAATAATAATAATAATAATAATAATAATAATAATAATACCTCCAGGATTCAATTTAGGAACATCAACATTATTTCAATTTTCTAATTCGGACCTTCAATGAAAAATAACACATTGCAATGCATGATGTCATTTGGACAATTAGCCTACTCCAAAACAATGTATGTGTGAGTGAGTGTTACAAAGCACTATCCGATTTGAAAACCATGCAGAAACTGCATGATGGCTTCCTTAAACGTCAGCACACTTTTGAAAATGTATATATTTCACTATTTGCTCTTAGGTCATGAGAGACCTTCTTAAAATGATACTGGTTTTAATGTATTCATTGAAATATAATATATAATGAGTTTTTGAAAATGTGACATAAATAGGTAGATTAATTAATGTGAGACAGCTGGCTTTAAAACACTTTAATGTACATCATTCTTCCAAAACCTGGAGAAAAGAGCTGAATTATTCACCAATAAAGATGCCTTTTTTAAATACCAGAATTAAGAATCATAATGTTCTCTATCTGATCTAGTGGCGTGTGGTGTCCTGTACTTTGTAGAAGTGTAATGATTTTGAAAAAACAGTGGGAGGCGCCAAAGGACGCGCAGAGGAACATTGATGGTGCTTCTACACTGATCTCAAGGCATAGCCGGGGGTCCATCCTCCATGGCTTTTATGTCTCGTCTAATACACATCGAAAATTATTTTACTCTCTTCTTCAATGCTGCCACTACGAGAGATCCTTGGCTGGAGATGCTACTCTGAACAGATTTTGAGACAATAATTAGCTGATTAGATAGGCCAGTCGTCAGGACCTTTCCAATATGAAATAAACTGGTTTCCTTGCAGACTGCAAGCATGTCGTGGATGATGATGCTATGATAAGCTCTTCAAAGATGTTCTGTTGGCTATTAGATATAACTTAAACTCACAGTTTAGTCTTGTGTGATTCCAATATACACAAGTTTAATACCATAACGAAGAATTAGAAAATATAGCTATACTGGATTAACAGTGCTGACTGTGTGAAAATCGAAATTAATCTATTGATTGTTAAACTATCAGTTTTTGTTTTTAGAGATACACGAGACTCTAATTTAAGCCTGCACTATATGCTACCCTAATATGCATTTTATTCGTCAACTGTCAAATGTGAACAGCTGCAACCTTACAGCAGAATTCGTTTAAAAAAGAAAGAAAAGAAAAGAAAAGAAAATCCTGCATTATTACATCTCAAAATGTGCAGTTGACGAGTCAAGGGAGCAGGAACAAAATCTAGAAAAAAGAACGAAAAATCAAACAAACAAAACAAAACAAAACAGAAAAACTGAAAGTGAGTCACCGATTCAAAAATAGGGTTAACTATATTGCGCAATTATCTGAATCCCCACAACAACGAATAGCCTACTTGTATAACCAAAAAAAGATTAGAAAAAGAATAATCAGAAAATAAATAAAAGAGCACGATATACTGGGAATAAAGAAAAGAAAGGGCGATAGCAAAGGGGCGGGTGTACACAGAAGAGGAGAAACAATAGAGAATCAAAGCATAATAATATTCCTAAATGAAGAGGGAAATGTTGCCCGGCTCATTTTATTAATCAGACTGTCAATTTCACCCAAGAGGCCAAACCCAAGAGCAATGTGAAGCAGACTCAGATCAGCCCAGGGACAAGCACCTCACTCCTCACTTCTCCTCTTCCCCTCCACTTGGATATATTCGTCTGACCGAAGGCCGCCTCCATCATCAACTGACAGCCCTCTCGTATTTATTTGCTTATAAACCTGTTACAATAAATGATCATTCGAGCAACGTCACGGGAGCATTTTAACGACGAACAGCAACCACCTTTGATGAATGACATTTGGGGCTAGGAAGGATGCACGGGTCATCTTGAGTCAGTGTTGTTCGTTGATCGCATTCAGATTCTTGTGTCTTTTTGCGGTCTATCTTGTAAAAAGCTTTTAGAGACAGTTATTTAGAGACAGTTGCATGAGTTGAATGCGGATTAGCCTCCGTCACAACTCACCGGCGCACCACCAGCTCTGGACAACTGTTTTGTTTTTTCCTCGCACCACGGCTTAATGATGGAGAGGATAAGAAAAGAAATGATCTTGATGGAGAGGGGTCTGCACAGTCCCGTCGCAGGCAAGAGGCTTTCAGACGTGGCTGGGAACTCAGTGCTGGAGGCCCTCGAAAATTCTCCACACAGTGGCCGACTGAGCCCGAGAATAACTTCAGCCTCGATCCATGGAAGTCTCGGGGACATCCCAACCAAAGGCAAATTTGAAATCGACAGTCTTTTTGTTAACCACCACAACAGCGAGAATACATCTTCGGCGGAAATTTCCTCATCGGAAAGCAGGAAGAAAATGAATTTATACCCTGAAGTTTCGCAAGACTCAGATATGAATAGTGATGTGGAAGTGGGGTGTCCGTCGCATCGCTCCCCGAGCCAGCACAAGGAAAACAACAAAGGTATTTTTTATTTATTCCTTAAACAAAAAACTGTTTATTTATTTAGACAATTATGAATTAAACTATATGTATTTCTATTGCTTTTATTGTGTTTGTTATTATTAGAACTTATATTAATACGCTATAATATAACCTATTAACAAAATAGGTTAATGTTAGTAACTATTATTGGGTTATAGCTAATATAAATTAACTTCACCTCAATTTTATACATTTCGATCTTTATTAAATATTAGGTTATCAAACATAGGCTCTATACCAGGCCTATATAGAATTACATTAGTTCTGAAGGATATATCCAGCTAACTAAATGTATTTCCTCCCCTTTTTTATTTTTTATATTTTAGGGTTTTCCGATTCTGGAAGCTCATCCTCCCTTTCAAACCTAAACGGTAATGGAATGGGAGGATCAAACAGTTCAAATGCCGATCAAGTCAGGAGGTACCGTACTGCTTTCACCAGAGAACAGATTGGAAGACTAGAGAAAGAATTTTACAGGGAAAATTACGTTTCGAGACCAAGAAGATGTGAATTAGCCGCATCCCTTAATCTACCTGAAACTACAATCAAGGTACAGAACAATTTTCCTTATTATTTTTCAGTCACAACTTCAAGTGCATGAGCGAACGCGTGCATGTGAGAGAGCACAATACTTACATTTACAAATTATTTTTCTATTCGATACTGATTGTAAATATAGAACACGCACAGGTGTGCTCTCTCACACACACACACACACACACACACACACACACACACACACACACACACACACACACACACACACACACACACACACACACACACACACACACACACACGCACACACACGCACACACACACACGCACACACACACACACACACACACACACACACACACACACACACACACACACACACACACACACACACACACACACATTAAAAAAAAATGCTGCAAAACAATAAAGTGGTAGACCATATCTCTTTGACAATTTACAGAAGCAAAAAAAAATCTATATTTAACATATCTATTATTATTATTATTATTATTAATAAAAATGTTGTATTATTAATACAGATGTATTTAGCCTACTTTGGCTAGGATTGCTAACTGGTCTCATGTAGCCTACACTAGCCATGGATACAATACATATTTTTAAAAACCTGTCAATGCAGGTTTAAACTTGAATAAGACCTGTTTAGTCTGTACCATATAGGCTACAATTTACCTCACCATTAACACGTACCTGTAAATAAGTTGAACCAATAGAGTATAGGCCTCCACTCTTTACCCTTATGCCAGAGCTCAGCATAAACTGTAAACAACCAGAGTAACCACTTGAACCCCAGCATACACATTCTGGGGCACACTAGCCAAAAATAGCAGATCTACAAGCTCGGAATGCTTGTGAGCTTGTAGATCGGCTATTTTTTGATGAAGAGATTTGCTGTAGCCTATGCAGTGAACCGGAGGTTGCAAATCAGGTCCGTTTCACTAAGAATAGTGGTAAGTGGTTAAATATTGGCCTTCGTTTTGAATGTTGTCCACAGGTGTGGTTCCAGAACAGACGGATGAAGGATAAAAGGCAACGTTTGGCGATGTCGTGGCCCCATCCAGCAGACCCCAGCTTCTACACCTACATGATGACGCACGCCGCAGCTACCGGAAGTCTACCGTACCCCTTCCACTCACACATGCCTCTACACTACTACCCGCACGTTGGGGTCCAAGCGGCAGCCGCCGCCGCCGCGGCGTCAGGTGCCTCGTCACCTTTCGCCGCCTCCATGCGCCCCCTCGACACTTTCCGCGCACTCTCCCATCCCTACTCACGACCGGAGCTCCTCTGCGGCTTCAGGCACCCGGGACTCTACCAGTCGCCCGCAGGCCTGAACAGTTCGGTGGCGGCGCAAGCAGCGGCGGCAGCCGCGGCAGCCGCGGCGGCGGCCGGGTGCGTACCGTCGGCCGCCGGGCCTTGCTCGTGTCTCAGCTGTCACAGCAGCCAGGCGGCCGCCAGCGCGCTGGGCAGGGGCGCCAACCCTGACTTTACCTGCACAGCGTCGGGGCAAAGATCTGAAAGTGGATTTTTGCCTTATTCCGCCGCGGTTCTCAGCAAGACCTCAGTCCCATCACCAGATCCACGAGAGGAAACTTCTCTTAACAGATAACTCGTGACAGCGCCTATACTGCAATGCTCATTTTCTGCTCTGCCCTAGCTTGTTGTGGGATAGGCCTATACTTAAAATACCACTTTTTCTTCGTTAATTAGACAGCATTTTAAAAAATATGCTGATTTTTTTCCCCTCTTTCTCTGAAGTCAAAAACATTGCTTTCCATAGAATGAGCACATTAACTGCCAACGCTAACAGCACTGACAATTTTTAAAATGAACAAAAAAAATGCATTTCTACTACTGACACCTGGAGCTATTTTGTTTGGCCATTAAAGACCCATTTTATGGGGGTTGTAGGCCTATACTGTATTTGCTTGTAACTTGCACAAGAAATTTGAAAATGACCGAGGAAATATTGTGATCATTTCACTCATGCCTCAATAGATGTAAATTGCAAACTAAATTGGCTAATTTATTTCTTTGTATTATTTTTTATAAATTAATCAAATCAATGGCCAACTGAAATTGATCTAAATTAAGGCTTGTCTTTTGAAAATCTAAATCAAACCCAGACTGTCTATCTTGGTGTCAAAAAGCCACGCTTGTTTTATCCATTTTTAGAAGGTGCAACGTTTTGTGGCAAACTGAATATAGGCCTACAGTATTTCTTCTTAGACTGACTGAGGATAGTGATTTTGGCAGCAATGGCTTCCCCAACACAACACCCCCTCAGCGCACAAGGGACATCCCTAATCAGGTAGCAAGGTGCATATACTTTTGTGCCACGTCTATCGTGTCAATTTTTATGTTAATAACGAGAGGATCATGACAAAAATTGCCAATCATGTACCTAGATGGAGCTTCGTTGAATACATGACTGTAAGAAACTTCCTCGTTTTGAGACCCGCTGTCAAGTGCTAACAACCCGCGGAGGGAAGTCATTAGAAATTCAAAAGACATGGAACACACATATGTCCTTGGTACATAAACGTACAGTTCCCTGTAAAATTCTTTCTCTAGTCTTCAACTCTGTTCTCTGGTGAAAGCAGTACGGTACCTCCTTGATCGGCATTTGAACTGTTTGATGACTTTAGAACAACAAGACAACATAGAAAATACCAACACGCCCTAAAATGTCTTTACTGATATTGAAAACATCTCCCGACTAACACATTTTCTTTTACATTTGTGTTGTCTCGCTGATGCGGGCAACCTCATTAAATCAAATCTGGTATTTCCATATGTAATCCCTAAAGGACCTCTTCACTCAGCACACACTGTAACGGGACTGAAGCCCAAAGTTCTGACAAATAGCCTAGCTTTACAGTCTGTCTGCGCGTGTAAAATTGGCAACGTGCTATTTTATTCGCTCCTGCTGGGACATCACCAATATGTTAATGATAAAACATGTGAACTGTAAATTGCGAAATATTTTGCAGATATCATTAATAGTCCTGCTGATAATTTTAAGCTGAAATATTGATCGCCCTGGGAATGGTAGGCTATTTCGAAACACTTTTTACTTGTTTTTATTTTATTTATGTGACTTGCTGAATGTTTTCAATGTTAAAACACTGGATGTACTCGCCACCATAGCCAGCTAATTGACCTGTGAACTAACCCACCGACCAAATTCTAAACCTAGCCTATATTTCTTGCGAATTAAGGCGAATATAAAAATGGAAAACATTTTTATAGTCCACTCAAAAGAGGCTTTAAAGGGCTGACAGACGACCACTAAAATTAAATGAAGAAAATAGTAGCCTATTGGCCTTTTGTCCCTAGGGTCTCATGTGATATCTGTACATTAGGCTATATCTCTGTATTTAAAATAATAATTACTGTATCAATTTAAATATTTTAACT
>NC_137618.1:33111457-33168957 GCF_963280865.1 Gymnoscopelus braueri
AAATACAAATAAAACTTGACAGTACTGTGTGAAGGAAACTTTTATGGTTGTGTCTCATGCCAGTTGAGAGCACCTGCAGTTCATGACATTGGGGATATAGGCATGAACTTCTAGTCCATACAATGTGTAATCTAATCTGTTACTGTAATAAATGGGGAAACATAAGTGTGCAGAGTGTTTCCATCGTCAAGACGGTATCACGCGGCAATAGCCTACTAACCCGATAGCGAGGCATTATGAGCTTGTAGATAAGTGGTTCTCAACATTTTTAAGGCCGCGACCCCTCAAAATAATCATATTTGAACTGGGGACCCGCCAAAATGATCATATTATTTCCAACTGGGGACCCCCCCCACCCTGGCACGCACATGATGCATTAGGCCTACATTTAGTTTGACTCGGTTCCACAGATAAATATTGTGAAAATAGCCGATCTACAAGCTCACAATGCCTTTCAATGCCAGGCATTGTGAGGTTGTAGAACGGCTATTTATTTTTACAATTTTGGCCTCTTTCTTATTATTTGAAAAATGTGCCAATGTTTGACCAGTCTTTATGGTTTTGATGCAGTAACCTAATTTCAATAGTTAAAATATTTAGGTAGATTATATTGTCACTTTAGTGTCATCAGCCCCCCCCCCAAATCATGTGGGGACCAGAACCACAGGTTGAGAACCACTGTTGTAGATAACGTGTGTGGTGCGCGAGACCATTGTACGGCGAAGTATAAACCAGGCTTTAAGTCTTGAACGATAAACCACCCACCCACACACAGTGACACTCCTGAATTCAGTGTCACAGTTACACCCTTATTCATCGGAAAACGGAACTTTTCTTCGTCACACTGCAAAGTCCTGAGTGTTAATTTAACACTATTGCATTTGTACACTCTCAGAGCTGCAAATTGACCAATTACCAGCAAGGATTTGTATGTGCATGTGGTCACAAACTCTTCATCATCCAAAAACTTAAACTTTCTGGTGCGATATTCTATTAACATTAGAATCAACAGCTGCAATGTTGTGAACGAGCAAATATTAGTAGTAATTTTAATCTGCAACTAATGTAGCAAAACTATAGCTAGCTTCTCACACAGCACTCAAAACAAGGCATCTTTCTATTGATGATGTTTTACTCTCATTTTCAAGAGTCAACTAAATAATCAAATTTACCCTATAGCTCAGAAAAGTCACAGTCAATAAACATCTATTTTGTTTGTATATAGGAATTATAGGTTGTTTTCCCCCCAAATGCTTTCTGGTTGACAACCATAGTCCAGCATGAATGAACTGCCTTTGATTATGAAATGACAAACACAGGTGGAACAAATAAAATAAAAAAACTCAAGAACTTAACAGACCACAAATACTTTACTAAATTAAGGACAGAATACAGTAAATGAGGAATACAATTGGTACCAAAAGCATTGTTCTTGTGTCTGTTAAAGTGTGATTACCTGCACTAATTAATGCTCAAACATCACACAGTTCTTGATCACCATGTTGTCCTGTAAAGAAAATATCCCCTTCTGGTTTTAGCTTATGTTTTTGTTACTTTGCATCTCGGATTGATAAACATCTTCCATTTGAGAAATGTGTAGTCTGTTAGCAAATCAAAAGTTCACATTCAAATACAGAGGTAGGCTACTCATCAATGCTTCACTGCTGCCTTCATCCTTTCAAAATGACATTTATGCATTATTTGACCTTGTGTCATTTCAATATGTAATTTATTTCATAATCACAATGCCACTGCCATGCTAGGTGACAGCACCATTGTGAGGTTGCTAAGTCCTTAAATGACAGCCTTACCATATGAAGTCAGGTGAATACCATAACAGAGGTTATATGTATATAACTCTAATTGTTTCATCAAGGAATGAAGAGATATTAATTATTAACTTTATTTATTTGTATGTCCCTGTAAAAGCATATTTTACAACATGCTTTAAAGATAAAGCAAATCGATTGTCAAAACCAACACTATGAAGATTTAATCTATGGAAATAAATAGAAACACAATAAGAAATAGCCGATTACAAAAGAGAGAAAATCACTATGTACAGAAAAGCGTGTTAATACAAATTGAATCTACTTAAAACAAATGTTAAAAAAGGTATATTTTATGAAAGTGTTGAGTGTGTCAATGACTTAGGGAACTCCACAGTTTGGGAACATACTGTAATAACTAAAAGTTGACTCCCCACACTTCAGTTTTTGGGATAACCAGCATATTGCTCTTGGATGATCTTGCAGACTTAATTAACCAGTGCAACAATGTATTTGTGAACAGTTACAGTATGTAAGATCTGATCCAGTCTAAGACCAGAAAGCCAAACTCATTCTCCAGCTGTTCAATAATCTTGTAGTAAACTGTATCAAAGGCAGCACTGAGTTCAAGGAGTACCAAGACAGACACCCTGCAGACCCATAGAGAGAGAGTTCCGTCACGCTTTTGATCTTGCCGCAAAGCAGGCTGCTATGGGCTGTAGTTCCAAACATTGGAACTTCCTCATTGAGATAGACAGAGCATTTCCGCATTCCATTCTTACAATGGGAGTCTATGTTAGTGTCGTCACTCTCATACTAGATCAGGCTGGGTACCCTACAATTAGTCTCTATGTAGGCCTATTCTCAGATCATTTAAGACCGTGAGCCCAAAAATGTCATTGTGTTGAGATGATAATTTTTCAATTATCTTGCCAAGAAATGAAAGGCTGGAGATTGGCCTGTATATTTAGCCCATGGAGTCAAGATTGCTATTCTATTAGCTGTTTTGAAACTATATGGCGAAATGCCATGCATGTTTTAGTGATTAATTGACAATATTCAGGACATCAGTTTATATAGCTCAAAACCTGTTTGAACTAAAAATATGAAAATATGAAAATATGAAAATACGGAAATACGGAAATATTATATATATATATTTTTTTTCTTCTTTTTTTTCAGCTAATAAAGAAGACATAGGTCAATATTTTTGTCCAGATGCCTTGGCGTGATGGTGGATTGACCATTTCCTGAGACGCAGTGGCGAGTCTTCCCTTACCTGTATGTATTGGGGTCTTGCTTTTGTGCTGATGTGGGAGGAGAGGCACAGCAGGGGGTGTGTCATTTGCAAATCAGCAGCACACTGCAATTTTGGTGTCAATGAGGACTATGATTTGCGCCATCTGCCTGTTTGGACCAGTTCAACCAGGTGCACTGCACACTAGTCTCTTGTGCTACTTTCATCACTTTAACACCCAGACAGAAGTCTACAAAATCACACAAACCCATTTTATTTTTAATTTAATCCCTTAAGCTGGAAAAATATTTGTATGCATTCTAACCCACATGTGGCAACAGTTACATTATTGTATGCAACAATGTTGTGCATCATAGTGCACAGAGAATACTGAAGGCATACATCCACATACTGTATGGTTTCATCTTCATAAAAGGCTTGTTGATTGGTCAACTACATAGATTATTTCACATACTCACAAGGGCATCAGTTTGCTCTTGGGAGAAAGTGGTTCCGATGCTCTTCTTCAATGTCACTGTGGAAATTGCCAGTATGCCATCAATTGAGGGGTCATGATTTTACCAAATAATACAAATGGGACAGCAGGAGTTTGGGTGGTGGAGGGAATTTTCATGATTATGAGAGTGTGAGCTGTCAACTTAAAAAGTCAGTGGCAGGGCATAGGCCGGGCGTTCCAACAAACACAATTGGACCTGTTTGCTTGTGGATGGGAAGCCAGCAGGGGAGGGTGGTCTCTGTTGCTGCACTAGCGAATCTTACAGGTTGGCTGGGGCACCTGTTCAGCAGGGAGAAGAACTGGGAGAGATAGCGGGTTCCTCCGCACACATTATGCCCTCCTGCTCAAACTGTTCAGTGACAAGAAGAAGCAGCTCCATACTTCCCAAGATGAGCAAGTAGGGTTTGTCAGTGACTCTCCTCAATAACTCAATTGAGAAGAGTTAAGGAGAAAATGAAAAACAAATACAAAAACACAGTGGCAGAACGTGATTGGTTAATGATAGAGTCAGGTGGTACAGTCAGGTGATGCCTGCGCAACTTCAGTGCCCTGCCTGAGCAAGCTAATGCGATGCTTCATTTGCTGGAAAAGTGGACATATTACCTTTTGTACCACTATAATATGGTAGAGGAGTAACCACTCTATAGGGGCCCAAGATCGCTATATGTTCTCTGGAGGAAACAGGCCTGGAGCCAAATCACAGTGCTTAGAGCCTCCTAGTGTCGCCAACAGCTGCAGTTTCTCAACTAACCTGGCCTGGCATTGGCCGGACTGATGGCGCAGATTCACTCACATATAGCACGTGTGGGTGGATCCGCGTTGTCGGTCTGGCTAGTGCCAGGCTAACCTGGCCTGGTATCGTCCGGACTGATGGCATGGACACAGGCTGTAGTAGGCCGTAACTGTAGCATGCATGGATCTGCGTAGTCGGTCTGGCTAGTGCCAGGCTAACCCTAACCCCCTAATTAGCACTGTCTCTAACTACCCCCCAGAGACAGTGGGGGCAGTAGCAGGCCGCTTGGACACAGGCCGGGGTCTGATCAGCCTCGGTCGGGTCGCCTAGAGGAGGGTGTCTGTTGCAAGACACACCCAGTGACTCCAGGTAACAACACTGATGATGTGATGTGTGAAGTTTGTGCATCAGTTGATGTTTTATTCTTATAGTGATATTTCTTTGCAGTATTCTTATTGCATTTATCAGTTGAGAGGATTTCAGAGGATATGTGATTGGGGGGGTTAGCTATAACCTGGCAATTGTGGAAAAGAGGAATTTGGGGTTATCAGTCAAGCTTGAGAAGTAAGATTTCCTGGGAAGCATAATTTCCCTAAGCATTTTCACATTATTTTGTAAATAGCCTCCATTGCCTTTCAGCTCTTCTACACTTAATAGGAGTTTTCAGTTTTCAGACGGACGACAATGTTAAGTTGACTGTTGGGAATTTTAGTTACATTTATCTCCATTGTCACAGGGCAAGGGTGCAAAAGGGAGGCAGAGCATGAGATTCATGAAAGTCAGTAGAATCAGCACCTGTTGTCTTATCCCTCATTGTGACATATTGACATTTCAAAGAAGACACAGTGGTAGGCAGAAATTGCAACATCTACTTTATTATTTGTGGGATCTTGATATCTAAGCCATGCAAAATCACTAGGTCCATAACCATGGTGTATATAGCCATATGTTTATAAATTGGGCCAGATATATCTGCATACATGCATACAATAGCATTGTAAATTCAGAAGTAATAGGATATTTGGGCACACCCGAGACCACTCTTAAGATATTCAAGGTATTTAAATGTAGAAAATGTCATTAAAATAAATTAATGTATTAATTATAACTGGTAACGGTACATTTTGATTGATTGATTGAATACTTTATTAACAGTTTGCAAAGACAAGCAAACAGTTCAATACAAGGTCTGTTAAGAGGATTTTAAACCCAAGAAAGCACTATGGCTTGTTTCCATTGATTTTGATTATTTCTTGCAAAGTCTAGCTGTGATTCTAACAGGAAAGGTGGTAAAAGATTTATAGTTTCGAGTCTTGACAACTGTAGTTTAATAGGATGTACTTGAATGGGGGAGTTTGTGAGAAGTAGACAAAGGAGATGAAGTGAGGTCAGGGAAAAACGTGTGTAGTGTCAACAGTCAGTCACGTGTGGCATCTGCTAACATGTGACTCCGCAAAAGGCATGCAGGCGTTCTGCATTGATTAGTGCTTCTGCAGAAGTAAGTCAAGACTAATGACAAATACCAAACCAGAATATCAGTATCCCTATCACAGAAGAGAGAGTTATTAGCACTGTAACATACTGTATAGTGTCGTGTGTTTTGTAATGTAATTTTTTAACTTATTAACTGTTAATTGTGAGAGGAAATCAATGGAAATAAGTCTCATAACTATATTGTGTTATCCTCAAACTGCTGAAACCATGTGGTTTTATTGCATTTCAAATAAATCAAATCAAATCAAATAATAGCACTAGTTAACCCAAATAATTAGAGAATCAGAATTACTGATTATTGCCTATGAGGTTCATATAAGGAATTTTCTTTGGCAATTCATGCTGAGACAACAACCTAAGAAAAGTCATTTGGTGTAGCAATTGGCGGACAAACACTGACAAGACATTGGACATGCTGGACTCATAACTGTACAACATTACATTTCATTACAACATTACATCACAGATCACCAGATATTAGGCCACATTAACTAAGTATAGAGACAACAGACAAGCTTGCTGTTTAATGAGAAAGTATTGTCAATACAGTATATTGTACAGTTAGATAAAACATGTACAGAGTAACAGACTTGGGTATCCTGACTCATTTGTGAAGGGGTTTGCCTTCAGAGTTTACCATGGAGGTCAGTGAACAAATTGGATAGCAAAAGGTTACTGTCTACAATATATTTTGGTGATTGACGTATGATAATGTTTTCTTTCATGTTTTCATTATTTTCATTGACGTTGACCGCCTGTCCTCGACTGTCTACTAGTGATAACTGGTGACTTAAATATTCATGTAGCTCATTCTAATAACAATAATTCTAAATAACTTTTACCTCTTTTCGACTCAGCATCTGAAAGGGCCCACCTATATTCGGGGGCACACCTTAGATTTGACTATCACAAAGGGACTCAATATTTTAAAGGTTGTTACAATTGACCTTGCCTCATCTATTTCTGTGTTTACTTTGATTGATTACTCCTGACATCTTAGAAGGCGAGCTCACCATCACCAAACCCCACTTCAACCTCTGTAAATGACCTTTAGATCATTTCAATTCTGAAATTGTAAATGTTAAGGATGTCTTTGCACCTTAGGGTTAAAACAATCTATAGAAAACAAAAAGCACCATGGAAAAATGTCACATCTGTAAAAATTCAGAAAAGCAAATGCTGGAAAGCTTAGCTCAAATAGCAAGAAACAAATCTCCAGACTCAATATGACATCTACAAAGAGAGACATTTTTGGAATTGAGGAACTCTTGCCAATCCTTTTTCTCTGACATCATTAACAAAAATACGTTCATGGACTCAACTTATTTGCTATTGATGATAAACTGACAGAACCCCCAGTATTGTTTGCAAAGTTTCACCTTGATTGGCCCAGCGTTGCCCAAGATTAGCTGCTCACCGGCAGACACACAGACAGATGGACGAAAACATAATCATAGTCAATCTGAATGGAATATGAAAAAAGTGACTGGTACATCTTGAACACATAACTCCATTTAATGTTTGAGTTTCTGACAGACAGACAGACAGACAGACAGACAGACAGACAACATAATAACCACCTAAAAAGTTGTCTTCCAACAATAATCTTTTAACCTCAATCAAATACTTTGTTCAGTTCCAATCTGGATTTTGCCCACATCACAGCACTGATCCTGCTCTTATTAAGGTTCTAAACCAGATCCAGCGCTACTCAACCCGCGGCCCGCGGGCCGCATGCGGCCCGATCGCAGCGTCTTGGCGGCCCCCTCATGGTCCAAAAAAAAAAAAAAAAAAAAAAAAACTTTTTTTTTTTTTTTTTTTTTTTAAGCACAGGATAAAAATATACATTTCTGTTCAAATATATGGGTTGCTAAAACATTTTTCAAAAACAAACAGACAGACATACATACAGGTGCGTCAATTGTTACAGGTATAATGCATAGTTTTCTATGCATTTCGGGTTTTTGGGGGGGTTTGACCCCCAAATTTTTCCGGCCGCGCGGCTTTGCCGCGCGCCCAGGATAGGTGTCTGCCACTGGACATACACACAACACAAAATAAACTGGTACAGTGAAAAGAATATGATGTCAAAATGTACATTTTCTTGTGCGTTACAAAATCGAAAAATCCAAAATAGGACCGTCATTTTTATGGCGGCCCCTTGGACTTTTGGTATTTTGCTGAGTGGCCCCTGAGCCATCTTAAGTTGAGTAGCCCTGAGATAGACTAAACACAAAAACGTACATCCTATTGTTTGTGGGTCTTAGTTTTGCGTGCGTGTGACACTGTGTAGGCTAAACATATAGGAAAACAAGGCTGGACTCTCTGGCACGGTCCTACACTGGTTAAAATCTTCAATCTCCAACACAGGGAATGTTTTGCCTCCATTGGCAACTATGCATCCGATTGAAATACCGTACGCCATTACTCGCCAAATCATTCAAAACAAGAAAAAGCGCTCCTCGGAGCACAGGTCTCCGCCAGGTCAGGTAGGTTATTGTGGCCTCCAGGTGGCGCTATAATAGGCCAATGTGAAAAGGGTGCCATTTCTTCTTAGGCCTTGCACGGCAATCGGACACTGCATTCATGATTTGAGGCATTTTGTTAAAAAAAAGTGTTTTTCTAAATTAGACCTGCTGGTGGTGCTATAACAGGCCAATGTTAAAAGGGTGGCATTTGCTCCTCAACATAGTGTGAATGTGCGTGCAAAGTTTGACCGCAATCGGATGCTGCGTTCATGATTTGCGGCATTTTGTTCAAAGCAAGCCACTACTGCAAACTTTAGATGTCAATCTTAGCCAATCAGGATGGAATATGAATAATCAAACACATCCGTCTTGATCACATGACTATAGAGATCATGTGTAACGATTTGCGTGAAATTTGGATAAAATCGGAAGGAATAATATAAAAAAATGTTTTACATAAGTCGGCCTCCTGGTGGCGCTATAAAAGGCAGATGTGAAAAATGCATGGCAAGGGTTTTTCCTTGACATCTAGGGAGTGCGCTTACAAAGTTTACACAGATCGGTGCAGTTATAGGTAAAAACACGAATCGGCCTGTTATAGCGCCACCATGAGGCTGATTTGAAAATTTTCAAGTGGCATTCTTTCTCTGCATAGTGGAAATATGCGTGCAAAATTTCAAGGAAATTGCATGCTGTGTTCATGATTTGAGGCATTTTGTTCAAAACGGAGCACTCCTGCAAACTTTGGAAGCCATTTTTAGCCAATCAGGATGGAATATGAAAAATGTGAAAGAACTGTTTCGTTTAATGACTATAGAGATACTGTGTCTCGATTTGCGGGATTTTTGGACAAAATCTGTAGGAGTACTGTCAAAAAATATGTTTTGCACAAATCGGCCTCCTGGTGGTGCTATAAAAGGCCCATGTGAAAAATTTGGGGCAGAGGTTCTGCTGTGGCATCCAGGGAGCGTGTGTGCATAGTTTCACTGCGAGCAAGCCAACGGTGCCGGAGATTAGCTGTACACAGACAGAATGACGGACGGACACACGGACGGACGGACGGACGGACGGACGGACGGACGGACGGACGGACGGACAGGGGGCAAAACATACTCTCTCGCCATGCCTTTCGGCCTGGCGGAGACAATTACCCATGATTACCCAAATTTGGTTTGCTTTAAGTCATCTCTTAAGGTTTTATTTGAAAGTCAAATAATTGGTGGTCTCTCTTAATTTGGTAGGAAGACTATTTCAGTGATGGGAGGCTAACAGAGAAGACTGTTTGACCAAACGTACTACGTCTGTATGGTACAGTACAGTCCCCTTGTGTAGTTACCCTTGATGCCCTGCCACCACTTTCCCTTCGCCCTATGAACTGGTTCAGGAGGTGCAAGCCCATTTAAAACCTTAAATGAGCATGTTTAAAGGCATACTAGGTAACGTTTTCAACAAAACAAAAGTTAAATTGTATATCTTTTGTGAGTGGCAAAAGTTTCACAACACCCACTCCATGAATTTCACCCCCGGAAGCCTTTTATTTATATATTTTCTATTGAACGTGGACTGGGGGGACTTTCCCGGGGAAATGACGTCATCTGGCCGGAAAACGGAGGTGGAAATGCACTGGTTTCCTGTTTGGCCAGGAACTACCGCAACGGTTTCCTGTTTGGCCAGGAACTCCGCGCTAATAACAAAAAGGAACCTTACGCTGATTTTAAGAGAATGTAGGATTAGAAGATCGAAAAAGAACAGAAAAAGAAAGCACAGCTCATGGTAACTAATGCTCCACTGGCTAAGAGAAACGATCCGTAGATAGTATAAAACAATTAAAAGATCGCTTTTTGAAACGCTTCCGGCTTCCGGTGAAAACGAATGGAATTCTGGGTAATCGAGGACTAAGGAAATTGTATGCAGTGACGGTAGTGACCAGCAGAGGTTGCTAAAAATCGTTAGTTGTGAATTTGCATTGTACAACTTTAACATTTTTTAATAAATAAATTGTACTTTTGAACTATATGACAATGGTGATAAGTATTGGGCTTTCGGTCAAGTGTTTTTAATGTCTGTTTTTAAAATGACTATAGGTTTCAAAGTTGTCAGATTTGTCTGTGACCAGCAAGTTGTGAAACAGTATAATTATGTTACGTGAGAAAAGATCATAGCATGCATGAAGAGTTTAGCTGCGTCTGTTATGTGCCTGAAATTAGACAGATTGAATTTCATTGTGTATGCTACATTTTTAACATCAAGTTTGAGTCTAGTGTGATTCCAAGATATTTCAATTCAGATACACCTTAATACTGTTTCCTTTCCTTTTCCTTTGTCTCTGTGGAATCAATCTGGGAACCAATCGTCAAATAAAAAGGAAAAACAGCGCCCTCTGCTGTTTTTTACTTATTCATTTGGCTCTGGGCGGAGCTGAACGGAGGACCCGTGCTCAGGGAAACCGGGGTTTTGGTCTGCCTTCAGCCTTCCACTTCCGGTGGTGCGACTATGTTTTCATTCCCACCAACAATATTTCTCCACGGAACACTAACACAATTTCTCCCAAAGAACATGGATCGTTTTGGTTATAAGCCCACTTGTTTCTATGATGAAAGAGCAAGTTAAAATGTTACTAACTTTCCGTGGTTTTGTCTGCTCCGAGGACGCTATTGTTAAATGAGTTTCGGTTTGTTTCCAGTGGGAATTGAGCAGCACACATGTAAATCCCGCCCACTACATTTGATTGGGTAAAGTGCGGCCTGCTTCCTGATCTGAAGGCATGCCCACGCCACGCCAATGTGCACAGGTTGTCAACACGGCTACCGACAGATCCAAGCGCAGCGATGGATCTGTTCTTGAGAGATTACTGTGGAGTTGCATGAGAAAAAGCATACATACAGTTAGAGTTTTGTTCAGATGTTCAGATGTAAACATGAGTTCCTTAACCAATCAGATACATGGACCATGGCTGCAGTTAATTGTCTTCACCAGGCCGAAGGCGTGGCAGAGACTATGTTTTGCACCTTGTTTTGCACCCTGTCCGTCCGTTAGTCATTAAACCAAACAGGTCTTTCAGATTTTTCATATTCCATCCTGATTGGCTAAGATTGGCTTCCAAAGTTTGCAGGAGTGGTCCGTTTTGAACAAAATGCCTCAAATCATGAACACAGCAGGCGATTGCCGTGAAACTTTGCACACACATTGCCACTAAGCCAAGGAAGAAATGCCACCCTACATTTTTCTAGCCTGGGACCAGACAAATCTGCCAGTGCAAAAAATAAAAATTGCCCTCTGAGATTTGGGTCTGGCACCGCTCCGTTGTGAATCCATTTCCTGCTCCTGAAGTCTGGGGTGACCAATCAGGGCCCAATATTCAAATATGGGAGACTGTAATTGGTAGTTGGTTGTAGGTCTAACCAATTGCGTCCAGAGCCATTGTTTTGATCCTGCCACTTGGGGATTTTTTATTTTTTTTTGCAAAACACATTTCTTGATACAACTCCTACAGATTTAGTCCAAACATCACACAAATCGGTACACATTATCTCTATAGTCATGTGATTAACACAGATTTGTCCGATTTTTCATAATCCATCCTGATTGACAAAGATTGGCATCTAAAGTTTGCAGGAGTGGCTTGTTTTGAACAAAATGCCTCAAATCATAAATGCAGCGTCCAATTGCCGTGAAACTTTGCACCCACATTCCCACTAGGCCGAGGAAGGCATGCCACCCGTTTAGTATTGTCCTGTTATGGCGCCACCAGGAGTCCGATTCTTGCTAAAAAAAAAATTGATATTACTCCTACAGATTTTGTCCAAACATCATGCAAAATCATGTGAACAAGACGGATCTGTCCGATTTTTCATATACCATCCTGATTGGCCCACAATAATCTGCCTGACCTGGCGGAGACCTGTGAGGAGCGCTTTTTCTAGTTTTGCCTTTAAGTTCGAGTACAGATACTTTTACTACTTTGTTTTCTCCACTGCATAGGCCTATTTCTCCACTACAATTGGTAATTAAGATACCAATTGATAGAGACAGTGCCCTCAATACCCTCATACCTGTCTAACTACTTCGCCTAAGTCAGTGACACCCACAACACTAGAGGGAGCGACCATGATCTGGTACCACCCAAATTTAGGACAAACGTGGGGAAAAAGTCTCAATCTACTACTCTGCCACCAAAATATGAAAAAAACATCTATCAGGACACCACAAGGGGAGGTAAATGTAATTTCCCATCTCCTTTGTACATATTGTGTTTGTATTTGTTGATGACATGTATTATTGTGTCACTTTTTTATGCTATGTTGATGAATTGAATACATAGGGCCTCAATGAAAACTTTTGCGTGTTATCCGTTTAGCCTTAATGTCTAGGAAAAAGATCTTACTGTACCATGTGCTGTTTACATTTCTGACCAATAAAGAATTCAATCAAAAATCTTTATTGTATGCCTTTACATGCCTTTTATTTCTTTGAATACCTTTTATTGCCTTTGTGTATGACATTTGTTATACAAATACATTGCCTTGCCTGGTCTTGGCCTCTGAAACCGCATGTAGAGCATTATATTAAAGGGATTAAAGGGTAAAATTTGATTGATTTTGGGTCTGTGCAGACTACAGACCCACAGCAGAAAATGTGTTCTTTTTTATTTAGGTTTGGTCATAAGAGGAAGGTAGTAGTGCATTGGTCACACACATCACATGGACACAGCATTTGTCTTCCTCTCTGGTCAACAGTCAAGGTCTTTTGTTAAACAAATACAACTATGTTCCTCTTTGAGCTGTCAAAGGAATAGTTCACCAAAAACTGAAGATTTGGACATTATCCATTTACCCTCATGCCAGTTGAAACGCAAGTGAAGTTCCATAAGTGTCTGTTATTTCCCAACTCTAAACAACAGGTCACCAATGACTTCAGTTATTTTTGATACTCTACTATGAAGTTGCCCAAGCAACAATCTCTGTGTGTTACTGTATGTGGACAAAGAAACTTCACCTGTGTTTCAACTGGCATGAGGGTGAGTATATGCAGTACAGCAATAATAATAATCAACGTTTTTGGGTGAACTATTCTTTAAGCTTCTAAAAATCTATTATGGCGAAACAATTTAATGTAAAACTGTTATTTTATTAGCCTTGATACTTTAATTATGGTTAAACAATAACGACAACAAAGAATTCAGCTGTGTTATTGATTTGCGCTGTCCCACTGAAGTTCTGCGACTCAGCGTTTGAACGTTGGTAGGTAAAGTTAGAAGGTTATTGATGGACATTGTGTCATACTAGATAGATAGATAGATAGATAGATAGATAGATAGATAGAGCCCTCAACATGCGATTCCAATTTGGGTTTCATTGGAGCTGGTGCTGATATGCTTACAATATGAACTAAAGACAAAGGTGGTTCAAATAGTTTACATTAATTGTCATAATATCAAATAATTTTGGAAACTTACATGGAAAACTCACAGGTAACTCACATGGAAGCCAAATAGTGTCTTTGTTGTGAAGCATGATCCTGTCCCATATCCGTTTCTGTAACAAGAAGGTTATAAATTGTCAAAATTGTGTTGTCAACAAAAAATGTCAATACTACACTGCATTGAACTGGTAAAATATTATAAAAACATGTGGCACAGCTGGCCTTGGGTTAAGGCGCATTCCATATATAGGCTCTAATGCGTCACAGGTTCGATTCCTGAGCCAGACGCCCTTTGCTGCGACCTTTGTCACTCCCTGTATACATTTTTTAAATAAAAACCTTATGTCATAGTATAACATGAAAGGTTGTTTGACAACTATATCATTCTACTCTAAAGAAATGTACACTAGCCTATATCACTCTTCCAACATGGTGGAGCACAGGTCTCCGCCAGGTCAGGTAGGTTATTGTGGCCTCCTGGTGGCGCTATAATAAGGCAATGTGAAAATGGTGCCATTTCTTAGGCCTTGCATGGCAATCGGACACTGCATTCATGATTTGAGGCATTTTGTTCCAAAAATGTGTTTAGCTAAATTAGACCTGCTGGTGGCGCTATAACAGGCCAATGTGAAAAGGGTGGCATTTCTTCCTCGGCCTAGTGGGAATGTGTGCGCAAAATTTCACAGAAATCGCACGTTGCGTTCATGATTTGAGGCATTTTGTTCAAACGGACCTATCCAGCAAGCTAGGAAGCCAATGTTGGCCAATTAGGATGGAATATGAAATATCGGACACTTCCATCTTGATCACATGACTATAGAGATACTGTGTACCGATTTGCGTTGTTTTTTTTGGACAGAATGTGAAGGAGTAATAGCAAAAAAATAGTTTTCCAAAAGTCAGCCTCCTGGTGGCGCTCTAAAAGGCTAATGTGAAAAATGCAGGAAGAATGCTTGCAAAGTTTCACGCAGATCCGTGCAGTTATAGTTAAAAATGCAAATCGGCCTGTTATAGCGCCACCATGAGGCTGATTTGAACATTTTCAAGTGGCATTTCTTCCTCTGCCTAGTGGGAATGTGCGTGTGCAATTTTATGGAAATGGCAAACTGCGTTCATGATTTGAGGCAGTTTGTTCAAAACGGACAAATCCTGCAAACTTTGGAAGCCAACCTTAGCCAATGAGGATGGAATATGGGAAATCGGACAGATCCGGTTGATCACATGACTATAGAGATACTGTGTACCGATTCGCATGACGTTTGGTTAAAAGCTGTAGGAGTAATGGGAAAAAAATGGGTTTTGCACAAATCGGCCTCCTGGTGGCGCTATAACAGGCCCATGTGAAAAACGTGGGGCAGAGGTTCTGAATTGGCATCCAGGGAGTGGGTGTGCACAGTTTCGCAGCGACTGGGCCAACGGTGCCGGAGATTAGCTGCTAACGGACGGACAGGACGGACGGACACACGGACGGACGTACGGACGGACAGGGGGTAAAACATACTCTCTCGCCATGCCTTTCGGCCTGGCGGAGACAATAAGGGGAAGTAAAGTGAGGCATTTTATTCAAAAATGGGTGTCAACCTCCCACTAATTGCAACAAAACCAAACTCAGCTGATTCTCCTGTGATACAATCTGACAAATAGGGATATCCCTGTCTGCTGGACACCACCGGGGAACAACTCTACCTGTGTCTGTCCACGAGCACCTATCTAGGCATAGGAGGAAGCAGATCCGTGTGGAGGTCCACTTGGGACTATCCAGTGAGCTAGGCCGACAGAGGGACACCCCTGTTGTTCTAATCTAATGCATAGCCATGCACCACGTGGAGGTCTTAGAACCACCATCGCCGGGGACTGACTCTCCTCACTCTCTCTTAACTGCCTATGAGCACTCCTCGTGGGCTCACAAGTGGCCCACTCTTGATGGGACATGTCTATGCCAGCTGTTGGAGGGTTTCATGTAAGACAGGGGAGAGGGAAGAAGCCCAGGGCGTTCTTGGTCCCCATAACTTTGCTCTTCCATGCTCCAAATGCCCAGGGAGCTAACCAGTGACCCACATCCCTCTTACTACCTGAGGGGCATCCTAGGCAAACTCTTAGATTACACCCCCTCTTACATCTTCACCCATACCCACTGCCCATACTCGCCTCTACCCACCTTTACATTTGCCTCAATTTTCTGCAAATGTAAAAAATACATGTGGGATGTGTGCATCAATTAGCTCAACACTCAACAGGTGCAACTGCTTACATCAGCCATCCCCACACACACTTTTTAATCTTTCATATTAGCATGTAAATTGTCCTGGGAAGGTCAACTATAAATAGAAAAGGCCAGCTGGCGTGACCAGTTATTTTAGATAGTTGGCATTAACAAATACCATAACTGAGGTTGGTTCATCATATACTGCTACATGACACTTAAAGGGATAGTTCACCCCCAAAATGACTTTTTTCTATTGATTAGTCAGCCCATGGAGACTTGAATTCATGGATATTTTTTTGTTTTTGTCGCATTCCTAAGCCAATAATTTGATGACTGGCAGCGATTCCGGTAGGAGACACAAAGAGTCTCCTTTGTGTCTCCTACTGTAACCGCTGCCTACCGGTCCGCTGGTCATCAAATTATTGGCTTAGGTATGTGACAAAAACAAAAAAATATCCATGAATTGAACTATCCCTTTAACCAATCCTAAAGTGCATCAATATCATAGAACAAAAATTAACTGTATTAGGCTATATTTATGCTTTTGTCACATACCTGATGTTTGCCTCGTTAACTCTTTGTTGTTACATTCAACCTATGAATGAAACAGGTGCTAGTGCCATGTTGGACATATGCCTGTTCTGAATGGGCCACTTAATTGCAGCTTTCCGCTCATCCAAACAAGTTCAAACTTGATTTTCCCTGGGTCCCCAGATTTTCCCTGGGTCCCCACAGCACACCTGCCAAATGTTGTCTTCAAGATATTGCATTTCTGGATTTTCCCTACCTTTCCCTCCCTTAAAACTTTTTTTCCTCTCATTCAGGTCACAAAATCAGTTGAGTTTGTTTTTGTTGCAATTAGTGGGAGGTCAAGTGACATTATTACTGGACTAATTTATGAGGGCAAAAAGGATTATGAAGGACAAGCATCACCCAAGCAACAAACTGTTTGTGATGATGCGTAATGGTAAACGCTAGAGATGCCTAACAGCCAAGGGCTCTAGGCTTCATAGAAGTTTTTCCCAGTCGCTGTTGGAGCACTAAATGTGTACATGGCCATAAAACAAAAGAGGGGGGAAAAAATAAAAATTAAGTGTTAGTATGAAACTGTCTCTATGCTTGATCACTAGTTTGTTCTTGTTTGAGTAATGCTGCTCAGTGGCCTTGGCTTGCAGCCAGTTGTCAACTGTCTGCAAGACTACCCTAACCTGTGGACCCCAATAAGGGCCCCTATAAGCTAACAAACAGTTGTTCTGGGGAAATTTGCAGTGGATTATAAGACATATGCTATTCACATTTGACTACATATCCCAAACTTCTTCCCCTTGAAAATATCATGTCGGTCAGCTTGCATTTAAAGTTGATTCATGAACCATCAATTATAAAACAGTGTCTGATCCAGGGTAGTAAAACTCACAGTAGCTGACTTGAGACCTCAAGTCATCACCTGGCCAATGTTGAAAAAGCCTGGTGGCGGGAGACTAATCACCAGATTAGACATGTTCAGAATCTTGCCCTAACGTTACTATACTTATTTTTAATGGTCATTAAAACACACACAGTGGATTTTCATGTCCCGAGGATACTCAAACAAACGACAAGGTAAAACTTGGCACAACATGTTCCTTCCAGGCTGCTCCCTTAACATTGACACTCCCCCCAGCAGCCCAACACGTCGTCATTCATGTCAAGAGCAGCAGAGGAGTTGCACTCAACACTGAATACATGCAAAGGTAAATAATCAATGTGAATATTGATGTAATTTCTGTTGATCATGTGCGTTTCAGCGCTTCATGTTGCACGAGTCCACACCAGAGCAAATGGACGTGCTGCTCAAGTGTATTATTTATTAGCTGCAATATAGTTTGCTAATGGATAATGTTAGTAGCTTTGAAGCTAGCTGTGCTGTGTTGCCAAGTCCGCTTATTATAAGCGACGTTGGGCTTCTTTTTCTGTTAAGTTTCTTGTAATTTTGTAATTTGGGCTTGCTTCCCAATTTTGTAATTATTATTTAACCAGTGGTTCAATAATAAGTGGTTCTCAAGTATTTCATGTAATCATGTAGCCATGTGTGTATCGTGGTGTTGTTAGAATGTTTCAAAACGTTTACAAATATTCCACATTTTATTTCAAGATTTGTTTTGAAAATAGCAGATCTACAAGCTCACAACTTGTAGATCGGCTATTTTCACATAGCCGATGCATATAGGTTTAAAGTTCTCATGTGGGCTAAGTTGCTTCTTTTTGGCTTGTTTTCCTAGACCTGGTTGCTTATTTCTCTCTCAACATCTGGCAACACTAACTGTGTGTAGCTTGCGGCCATGCTACGTTTATAGATAGGTATGTGTGTCCACTGGAGTCTGGAAGCTATACATAGTTCACGTTACACAAACCTTTTCCTGTGAAGTCAACTGCTGCGTTTACATTGAGCCGACATGCATATTTCTAGGAAAAAAGATCAGTTGCTCTGATAACGTCAAACTGTGTTCAAATTGTTTTTCTAGCCATTTTAGATGGTGTTCCTGTTTAGTCTGGTATATTTATAGTATATAATATATGATTTAAACGCTTGCCTAAAGTCTTCAGAGCAATTATATCGAGACTCCCACAAGCTCAAGTAACAAGTGTTATTGTAGCTTGTTGTAGCCTTTTCTTAAAAGGAACTAGCTCAACTTGTCACTGTGTGGTTGCTCATCTACTGTGCAACAGTTACTTTCGCTCTTTCCTGCATGTCACGAAGTTAAGAAAGAGCCTCAAATGCCAATGACCGTCATGTCTTGCCAGCAGGTGGAGAGGCTCTTTGTGTGGCTTCAAGCAAAAGGTGAAAGAGATCGAATACCCTTCATTTTAAGATGGGGGCGATTGTCTCTCGGTGGAAGGTTTGTACACCTACATTTTACTAGTCTATTTGCATTTTTCTTAATGCAGCTGCGCTGCTGCATTAGTAACTTCCTGTGTTAATTTGTCAAATATAAGTGCTGATTACAGTCATGATGTGGCACAAGACAGTTTTTTTGGTACAGTTTAAGATACATTTGGTGAATACATACATTTAAATTGTTATTGAACTTTGTATCATGCTTGTGGAAGATGAATTATTTTGCAGCTGAAATGGAGCTGCAAAATAATTTACAGAATAATCTCTGAATGTATATGCCACACTTTGGATAAAATCCCGGCATGTAGAAAGTAAAGTTGACAGGACAAATACTGGCAAGTTGACAGAGGTACACGTGTTGCACATAATAACAGCAAGCAGAGCTCTCCCATTGCACTAGTCTGTGCTATTTCACACCAAATCATTGTGCAAACAAGTCATGTACTCAATACAGAGGAAGATGGGCAATGTTTCTAAACGCCATACAAATATTTTATTGCCCAGAAAGGACACCGTTGTCTAATTTCACATTTTGATTCTGTTACTTGAATGTAATTTTTTTTTTATCTTTCAGACCAAGCCATCCACTGTGGATATTTTGGAAGGAATTGACAAGGTAGGTTTAACAAAAGCCCTTGGATATGTTTTCATGTAGCATTTCAGTCAGTGTCTCTGACTGGTCTGCAGCAAATGGTAGTAGTCGTGTGGTAGTGGTTGCCCATAATATGCAACTATATTACTATCAATATAATCAATCACTGATCACATGGGTCCTTGTTTCCACTTGTTTCCTCGATGCCTATTGAGAAAAGACAATATAGGCTGCAATGCTAAGGTCATTTGAAATTCAGTGCCAATATTTTGCCCTGCCCTATTGTAAGGAACATAACCCCAGTAACTGATTTATCTCTTAGATTCCCTGTCAGAATAATGGCCTTAGACTGGCATAGGAGGGGTAGATACCTAACTCCTACTCAAAAGGATATTTCACTTTCAAACATGTTTGGGGTAATTTTAACGTCTACTCAGGCTTTTGTGAGCACCCCAGACAGTTTTTAAGTTGTTTGATTCAGTAGTTAGATTTTTAACATCTACATTTTAACACACACTCCCTTCCTATACAAACCCATTGTAACTTCAAACTCCATTTTAACCATGTTAGATTCATTGAAAACACCCGTCCTTGATATTGTCCTTCTAATGCCAAACATGTTTGAAAGTGAAATATCTCTTTTAAGTTGAATTGGTTTAACACAGTCCAGTATTACTAGTGGAAATCTTTTTGTTACAGTCTGAATAGTTGAATTCCCCCATCACACTGATGTTATATGTATGAGAGCAGTGAAGTTGGTTTATTGCGCATGTTCTAGAGATGAATCTGGTGTTAAGTGATTAGGCGTAATTGAGGTTTGTTTGCTTTTTATTTTCTTGGGTAAACTATGCAAACTGAGAGTGTGATGCTGCTGAGTAGGAGATCTGTTTAAACAAACCCTGGAGTGACAGCCACACATGCTACTGTATAATGACTTTGTCCACAGAGACTTGGTTCTGGTCTATTTGCAGACTATTTTTGGGATGGGGATAATAAACCCATGAAACCAGTGGTGTTTCATTACCCTATTAATAAAGAGATAAGAAGTTAAAGGAGTAGCGTGTCTCCTGTTAATGGAAAATGTAATCCATAGTAAATGCGGGTGCATTTGCTAAAATAATTTGCACATTTGCACATTTGAGTTTTGTTTTTGTTTTTCTCATGGTGGGCTCCCAGTTGCTAAGTTTAGATTCTTCTGCTCTGCTTGGCTCCTCCTATCCGAGTAGCTACCCCTCCCCCCCTCTTGGACACATTATTAGGTCTACACTTTAACATATATCACCTACATTTCATTAATCGGTTTTAATGTGCGCATTGCCGCTCCATTCATTATTGATCCACATACACTTATGTTGTGATCCTTTTTGTCATGTGTAGCAATAACTGTATCTGACTTTGAAACTCGGGTACCGGTAACCGTTTGATCCAAATAAAATCTTTTTTTTTCTCCACAATTTCCTGACTGTGGGCAGCCTTGAGAAAGTGCACATAGTTTCCCCGAATCCTTACATATATGTAATTAAGGTGCAGGCGCGTTATATATGGCTGAACTTACATATGTTGAGTACCGACCCAATTCAAGCATGTTTAATGTCATCTTAATTCATCATGAATGAATAGTATTTCCAGACAGCCTGATTGAAAGAAAACGTCAGAGCAGCAAAGTACAAAGAACAATAACGGTCTAATTCCCAAAGGGCAAAAACATAAGACATTAGTCTTAATATTAACAATAACAGTCCAAGTCAAGAGCAACTAGCCAAACTGATTCGCTTTTTCGACTTTTTCTCACTTTTCTACTCAGTCTGGCCAGGGTCCTATTTGACTCGTATTTCAATTACGTAGGCAAGTCAGGAAGTCACTCGAGTTTTACATTGGACAACACTGGTCCCCCCCCCCCCCCCCCCCACACACACACACAGACCAATCAGAAGCCGTGGGCCGTTTTCTCCCGTTTGTGCACGGAGCTAGGAGGCTTACCAGACTGTGAAGCGAAGTGAGAAAAAACAAACGCTGAACGTAGCAATCAGTCTGGATTCCAGGCTAAAGAGCAACACACATTCAACACATGGCATTGGTAGTGTAATTAAATGATAAGAAATAATGGGGGAAAAACATGTTTTTTTCCTCTTTATTTTTTTGGGTCAGTGTTTCAAACAAGAGAAAGAGCTCAAACTGGGTGGACAACTACCACCCCCCCTCCCGCTCCCGCCGCCACTGCATTAAATAAGCGCATCCCCAACCCCGATACCCCCAAGGTATCGTAAGAGTACATTTGTCCTATGTTTTCCCCAAAGTTTGGTTCATTACATAATTTTTGTTTTAATGTGTCTGTTTTGGCAGGATATGCAAATTCTGGAGGAACATGGGGACAAATATCAAAGGCAGTTGAAGAAATGGGTTGGGCGACTGCTTCTTTACTCGGTTCTTCTCTACCTAATCACATGTGTAGTTGTGTATTTGTGGTACCTGCCTGAACAATCGATGGGGCGGCTTATAACGGCTCTTCCCTTTGTAGTATTTCCATTATTGTAAGTATACAAGATAATTGATCACATATACATATGTAGTATACTGTGTAGTGGCAAAATAATTTTAAACAAAAAAACAACAACTTTTGCCCTCTAGAGTGTGGCTTCTTCGAAAGATGCTTATTGTGCTTTTTTCACGGAGAACTGAGAAAAACAGTAAGTATTGTTTTGGGCTGTTGATACATACATTATTTTGTTTGATTTGAAAGTTGAAAAATCAAATGCAAACCTTTCTTTGTTTCAGATGAAAAATTAGAGGACCTGAGAGCACAAAAGCGGAAAATAGTGAGTTCATAATGTGTCCTACATCTTGATGATACGTCATTCATTATTTAACAAACGTTTTCTCTCATTGATGCCATGATCCCTGTGGTTTGGAATGGTACTGTACATCACTAGTATTGCTAACCAAACAAAGCTATGTTGTTCCTAGAATGCCATATTAAATATTCCTCAAAAGCAATATGAAGGGACTATGGATTGAAAAGAGTAATGGCATGGGAGGGAATGAAAGTGCAGACAGAGGAAAATGAAAGCATAACCTGTGAATAATATGTTTTAGAGGGTGAGGGGACAATGGGCTCATTTCATTCTAAAATTTAAAAAGATTTTTTTTTAAAGTATTGCTAAGGTGTGTGTGTGCGTGCTGTAGATACATACTCGTCCCCCAGCGTTTTTTAAGTGTGTGTTCTGGTGCCCCCCCCCCCAGAATTTTCCCTTTAAAAAAAAATGCATACATAATGGTCTTTAGCTACAGTAAGTGAAGTCTTTCACTTCATACTTTTAAGTATTGTACTTCGCCTGTATGTTAACTGTTGTATTGATCTTTGAAATAATTCTGTATCCAGATAATTGCTACTCTTAATAAATAATCTAATGACAATATAGACAGCTGTTGATTGGTACAGTGACTTAGCTCAGTAAACATTCTGCTAATGTCACTTTAATTAATAGCATTTAGTGCCAGAAAGAAATAAATCTGGAGAAATTGCTTGTCATCCAATGTCAAGTCTAATAGCTTTCAATAATTATGGCTGATGGATTTTCACACTCTCCATTATCGAAGTAGTGATTGCAATTATTCTTCATATTATATGTAAACAATTACATATATTTGCTTCTTAATTGATGTGAAGATCCATGCACAAGATATCACAGTCACCTTAACTTTTAATGTCATGATAGATGGATGTTTTTGGCATATTATAGGGAAATTCCAACACTGAAATATTTAATCGATTAAGGCATAACTGATTAAGTCTCCCTATGTTGCTGGTCAGAATGATCTCTGCATAGAAGTTACAGCATTGGGAGGATTGAATTTCAATTAATTTTGAAGAACTAGCTAGAAGCCTACTAAACAAAATATTAAGAAAACAACTGATTTCCATATTTGATTGTCTTTTGTTCAGACTCCTTTTCTTTTTCTTTTTTTTTACCTCGCTTGAAGTCATTTGTAAAGCAGGAAACTGGAGCATTGTACACTAGGTTAGGGCTATATGTCTGGACTGATGATATGTAGAGAGCTAGCTGTGAGCTCATTTTACTGCAGTACAAATACAAAGAGGACTTCAAAAGGACTTGTGAACCCAGATGATCTGCCAAATCAGATAAATGTTTTTGTATTGCTGATCAGTTAAACCTCCATTCATTATTCTAGCATTGTTGTCCCCTGTAAATAATGTCAAGTAAGGCCTACAGTTGTTGGCACTAGTCAATATTATATATGGATGGGTTTCAATTCTGGCTATTGAAATAATCCTATGGTAATCAGAGTTCTCTACCAGGTGAATAATGTATCCTTCTGATAACATTTTTGTTAATATTGTTTTTTACAGCTTGAAGAGGTTATGGAGACTGAAACCTATAAAAATGCAAAAATGATTCTGGAAAGATTTGATCCTGATTCCAAGAAAAATGTGAGTGTTACGTCTTGTTTACATTAATACGTATATAAGCTGATGAATTTGTTTACTCTGCTAATTGGGCTTGTGTAATAGCCACTCATCTAATTTATTTTGATTTATCACTTGAATAAAAATAAATAGAAAGTCTTTAATACAGTTTCTTATTCGAATTCAGGGATTTGACTCTCCTCCAGTTGGACCCCAAATGACTCCAAGACCAGGACAAGGTAACAATCATATCCAAGACAGCAACCTTATTTAAAGGCCCTATTTTGGCTCTGCAACCTGCAATGTTTCCTCCTTTTCAGAACTCCGTCAGCGTAATGTCGTTCCAAGGACCCCTGCAGCAGTGGTGAATCCTGCAAGCAGTGCTTCAGCACGCCCCCCTCTCCCTTCAGGGGCCACCTACTCTGGACGACCCCCCCACTCCGCTCCAGGCGGACCCCCAGAGAGGGGCCTGTCGGCTGTAGCTGCTCAGCAGAGCTTGATGAGGAGGCCCATGACCCCTGGCACACCTGTTCCAGGAGTCGGTGAGTTACCTGCACGCAGGGGGACCACTTCATAATGTGGTCGATTAAGGTGTGATTTACTCATCTCTGCCTCTTGTGTCCCCAGTTGTTCAAGGCTCTGTGGTATGGGTGGTGTCAGCATTGGTGGGATATGTTATAGTTGTAATGGCCAATTGTACATTTTTGGTTGAAACAATTTTGAGTAAAATGGTTAAAAACGTTTCTGTAAAAATGGTGCATTCATTTACAAAGTTGGGATGTACATTAGGTTGCTTTTTGTGTTACCTAAAATGTCATAATAATGTGTTATCTGGAAGAATTACTATAAGATGAATGCATTGTTTATGCTTGTGATCTTGGGTAGATTTTAATCCCTGCTTACTCTTGCTAGATTTGAAAAGTCAGCTGGCCAAATAGAAACAAGTCATGTATTCTAAAGAATGATTGTTGTATGTTATCTGTGGTGCTTGGACAAACTGAATATTCAATATAAATTAATTCAGGACTATGAATACTCCATACGAGATGCAAATAAGTTCTAACGGTAAAGGAAAATGTGTTCCTAGAGGAAGCAGCATGCTGTAATTGCCATGTGGAATGCTGACTGTGAGGTATGCGCAAAAGCAAGATTATGTTAACTGTGATTAATTAGCCAGCCCTGCGTTTGTTCTCTGGGCAATGGTGGTAGAATCTCACTAAATGTCTTTAATGCCAGGTAAAATTACCTTTGGCATCGAGCACAGCTCACAAATGGTTTATATGACTTGATGCTATCAGTTGCTTACGGCGAAAATTGAAAGTGAAAAGCAATTTGATACAAAGAGTCACCACAGAGTTTCCATATGTTGGTAAATTAATAACCAGCAGGATACTGAGACTCTGCCAAGTCTCACAGAAATGACCAGTCATCTTCCTATGATTGCTCTTGATGTTAGATTATATTAATTACACCTCACCAACACAGCAGGGAATCTGCACGTGCTTTGCAAGTGATATCCAGTTTCAAGTCATTATGAAAAAGGGGCAGGTTTTCTTACATTCATCATGGCTTGTGCAGCTAACTTTGCCTAACCATTTTGCCCAGATTCTCATCGAGCCTTGCCCAGTTTGTACTGATTTGTATTCAAGACAGTGGACTGTGTGTAGCTAATAGACATGGCTGTTGTACTTTAACAGGGATGCACCCCCCGGGTCCTCCCCTGGCCAGACCTGTGCTCCCCAGGGAGCGAGGTGCTATGGACAGGGTCATGGAGTACCTTGTTGGAGATGGCCCTCAGAACAGGTACTGTAAGCAACTCCTTAAATGAAGCAACTGAATTTAACCAGTTTGTTACTGACAATGATCATTTCTATGTTTGCAAAAAATACAGAGCAGTAATATACATACTTCCTACAAATGTATAAGATCCATATCTCAATAGACATAAGTGGTAGATTTGCCACATTCCTGCCATGGAAATGGGAGGTTAAAATGCTGATTGAGGCAGGATTATTAGTGGATTACTATTACTAGTGAGCACTGCTTGGACTGTGAGAAATGTCATCCTATATATCAACAGAATGATGTTTCAGTAATGTCATTCCATGTATGCGTCCTCAACTAGATTGTTTTTCTTCCCCTCTTAGATATGCACTCATATGCCAGCAGTGTCTGTCCCATAACGGCATGGCATTAAAAGAGGAATTTGAATACGTTGGTAAGATTTAGAGAAACACAACACTCTTTGTCAGTCTCCATCAAACACTGTGCCTTCATTTACCCTCTAGCTTTTGGCAGCATAGTATATCATATGGCTCTTAAATGCCTTTGCCACTTCCGACCTCTGTAAGCAAAAACACAAGATTGAATATGCAAACTAGTGCTGCATATCGATCTGATGTGTTAATACAGCGGTGGCTTTTTTCTTTTTAGAATATTATTGGTTTCATATTCACATTAATCTGTGTATATATGAGAATGATTCAGATAAGCACCATGTTTTGTCTTATTTCAGCCTTCCGATGTGCATATTGTTTTTTCCTGAACCCTGCAAGAAAGACAAGGCCTCAAGCCCCCAAACTCGCTGAGATCACCGGTGAAAGGAAAATGTCATCTGAAGCACCTTTGCCATCACCTGGTCTTGATGTTGATGATAACCAGCCTGTTGTAGGTAAGTCTACTAACCCTACTTGGATAAGGACCCACTTGAAGTGCACAAAATGACTGAAATGTACTGGTCGTGCTTAACCACTATTGACCCCACACTTCACCCCTCCTTTCTCTCTATATGAAATATCTTTTCCGAAAATAAACGATCTACAAGCTCACACTTCATCGCAACAAAACACTTCGTCTGTACTGAAATTGAGTCCAGTTTACACACTAGCGGGATGTTTCCCATTATCAATTCAAAGGCTAAAGTTAGGTCAGCAGTCGTATGTTAAATGCATGTAAAATATAGACTGGATCTGTGATTTCTCAGGAATAACTGACACTCATGCTGAAGAAGCCCCCCAAGAGCCAGAGAGCCCAACTGAAGAAAGCATCCCTGAATCCAATGAGGAAGGGACCCCAAAGTCACAGGATCCCCCTATGGAGAGTCAGTCTGATGACGAGCACAATGTGTCTGCCATGGAAGTGGAATAGAATGTAATTTCAACATATTGGATCACAATTAATGCTGGAGTTTAATGTTTTTCGGCTAAGTGTTGCGGTATTGGTTAATCTATGCTAACGCCATTTAGCTAGAATGGCACAATTACAAGCCAATAGGTAACCTTATTCAACTTTTACAGGAAGTGTTTTATTTTCAGAATATGCTCTATAGTTGTAGCAATAGTAATGATGAATTTAATTGTAGCAATAGTAATGTTGAATTTAATTACAAATGTATAGGGTCTACAGTAGAAATTGTTAACAGCCAAAATATTTTTTTGTTGTCCCGTTTGTTTACATGCCAAGTCCATTTTTCTAGCAGAAATGAAGGAGAAATGTGTCAACTTCACGAAAGCATTTCTTGCCTGTCTGTTGATTATGTGTTGACATAGGAAAAGCCTTATTCCAAGATGTCAGTTTTTCGGATTTCTTGACTGAATGTATAGTATTATTATATCCATGTTATATGTACTGTAGGTGTGTAAAATTCAGGCTGTCTCATAGGAAATTTATATTTTTATTTATATGGGAATTATATTTATAGATATTTTCTATAATGACGTGCCTTTCATGACAGTATTGAATAAGAGGCTGTGCTCACGAGCACAATGGTGATAATAACATGTTTACACAGTCATGGTACCATTACAGCAATGCAGACTTGTATTTATTGCTAAAAGGGGGGAAAGAGATACACTTAGTTTGCACCTGCCCTGAGTGCCTTTTGTAATTTAAGGCAATGATCACATGCCACATTTTGAGCCAATGTGTATGGGAATTGTGATTACATTGGATAATTATTTATTGTCGGTTATAACTTGGTACAGGAATTTGTGTCAACACAATGCTGAAACGGGGTATATTAACCCTTTGCCTCCCACCTGTAATGTTTTTGTTCTAATTAGGGTTCCTCTTTAGCTGTGACTCCACTTTTGCCTCCACTATACTTCAGAATATTGCCTGTGTACCATTGCCTTTATATTTTCATATACTGTATGTTTTGATATAAGTCCATCAACTGTTTTGCTTTTTTGAAGTGTGAGAATGCCAATGTTATCTCAATTAAATTAAATACAACTTTAGAAACTGCTCTCATTTGGGTCACAGATTTGTACAGACTGATTTCATCCAGGTTTGTGTTGGAAAACAGCCCATTTTTTAAAAGATTTGAAAACATGGGATTGCTGATTGTCAATATATATCTCAAATAGAATATAGATGTATAGAATATTTATAAATGGCCTATGTAAAGATATTTCCATTGTATTCCTAGTAATATATTTGGCAGACCATTCTACCAGCGCACAAATCGATGAAGCTAGAGAGTCAATATATTGCTGAAATTAGATATTACCTGTATGTGTGTTAGGCTGTTATTGCAAACTGCAACCCTGCCCCCACTACCCTGTACCTCACTGTGGGACATTTAAAAAGAACATGTTAAAACAGTCCATTTTCATTAGCAGGCCAATTTTAGCTTGTGATCATTTTATTTTAGCTCATTGATCATTTCAGACAGCATAAGATAATGGTGTTGACACACAGCCCGACCGGTCTTGATTGCTTGACCCTCTTCATTTGCAACGAGAAAGTCATTGCAGCTACAAAGTTGCTCTTTGCCTCCACGCGACCCTTTCCCCTGAAGATACACCATAAACTGTTGGTATGGGTCAACATCCCACATCTTCTATGGGTTTTGATAATGTATGTTTACAGAGACGTGACCTTCTGGGCTTTGTAATGCATCAATGTGACACCACCAGTAACGCCTGATTCCACCGCATGCTGTTTGAGGTTGACCTCTGACAAGAGCCAAACAGGAAAAAAATGGGACATCAATAGGACAGTGTTTGTATGTGTTCACACCATTGGGAGCTTGTTGTATATGCCATTGGCTGCACATACTGTATGTGCATCATAAGTAAATGTATTGAAAAGGCCTACAGTGTATGTGTCATGTGATGCCTTGCGGATTCATTTTTTTAGTTAGTTTTTTTTATTATTCCAGTGCTTTGTCAAATATTTGTTTTTCTTGACAGTTTTTACTGCACAGTCAGTAGAATTATTATTTGTGTGTAAGGTTTTGAACTCATCAATTTAGAAGCCTTCAATCTTATTTCAGTGACAGTTTCTCTTGTTCACAAAACCATATCTCATCTACTATATGGAAGATTCAACGCACAGGACAGATAGAGTGATTAAACAGATTCAGGGTTGTGCAGGGGAAATAGAAACAGTTTTAATTCTAATAAAATTATGTTCCCAGCTATTCTCAAATGTCCATCTTCAAATCCCATGCAGAAAGAATGCGAGAGCAATCATCACTTCAGAGATATGGGAGTTTGTACAGTATTGTTACAATAGGTGTTCTTTAAGCATAATTAGGAAAATCAATATTTGAGCTAACTTAAGCCCTCCCAGATCAGCAGTTTTAAAGTAATGATAGTGTGCATATACAGTAACTGACTATAACCTATCACATAATATAATTAACAATGTGAAGCGAAAAGCAATGCTGTACCATGTGAAACAATTGAAAGGATAGTTTTTCAGAATATTGTCCGATTGTCCCAAAACTCAAAAGATTACATGGCTGGTGCTATAATAGAACCACTAATTGATTTTCAAGGATGATAAATGACACAGATCGGCAGTGCCAAGGTAATTTTGGTGCAGATGATGAAAATGTACTGTGGGCCTGTCCCAAGGTCCATAGTTCTTTTCATACTCATCTCTCACATGTGCATTCGGGGGCCACTTGACTTAAATTTATACTGATCTTTTATTTATACCCAGAAAAAATGGCAGATAAGAAACATAAGTGTTCTTGATATTGTGTTTTGTCATATCTAGCAGCCAAAGATTGAAATCCTGCGAAACAATTTTCTGAAGAAATGAAAGAGCGTGCCCTCCTGAACCCTGGAGAAAAATAACCCTGTGGTGCGAGGCAGAATATGAAACAGAGGCACAGAATAAGTAAAATAGACAAGTGCACCGGGCTTGTCACTTTTCCATTTGCTGCCCCCGAGTGTGAGCACTTCAAAATTCTCCTCATCTCAGTGCAGACCTTTATCGTTATCCTCCATCTACTGTACTGAATGCAAAAAAAGTACCATATCACAGAAAGATAATAAAGAAGGGACTTTTAAAAGCTTTACTATGTTTCTGTCAATCATAAAGTAAACGGCAGTAGGACCAACAAAGTAACACAATGTATCACACTGCCCAGCCCATTGTGTATCGGGGACAATGTGGTACGTACAGGGAGTGTCACAAAAGCAGTTATCATGGCTGAGATATTAGAGATCACCATTGGCTCTTGACAACAGCATCATTACACTGTAATAAGAGCAGCATCCCCTTCAGAGAAGCATTAAAATCAAATTAGATTATACAAGAGCTTGGCTTGATGAGCTGGTATGAGAGGAGATGGTTCCTAAACAGTAGATTCCTGGTCATTACTTCTTAGCTACTTGGACTTGAATTGCCACTTGACAAAGTTGAGCAGCGTGAAGGGATTTCATCAAAGGTCATCCGCCTCCAAGAAATTAGTTTTTAAAATTCAAGTTATTATTTGAAACCGCTGCACCCAATTAGATGGATGTGTTTCCATTTTTTTTCTTCACATTCTATCTGTCAAATCATAAATGTATGCCATCGGCTGTGTATGATGCTGGCAATAAACCCCGGCTGTGTTTATACCAGAATGACATTCAGGGATCAGAGAGCATTGTCATTCTCTGTCCTACCCTGAACTCATTACGCCCCTGAATAATGAGATCTATTTGAGCATCAATACAATTTATGTAATCATTACTATAAACAATATACTCTTGTGCCTTAATTATCCACTGAACTCAACTGACTGACTTTTAGACATAGATGCAAGAATGAACCACAGCCATTATTTTGAATGAGAAAACCTTGTATATTCCAAAGAAGCTTTGTGCATGACAATGTTTATCTAGTGATAATATTGGGGGGCATATACTGTACTATATACTATACTGTATAATGTGCCTAAAATTGGTCTGAAGTTAATACTCCTCTGCAAATTAGATTTAAACACAGGCTAGTGGAATTTATTTTAACTGTCTCTTTCAGAGTCTCTGAGTAGTCATGTATATAAAGCATGTTCTGACTGACCATTGATATATTGATTAATTTAAAATAGTGTTGAGAAAATGCCCTTGGAATCGATAACAGACAAACCGGGTTTATTTAAATTTACAAGGCCCTTCATATGCAGAATAATACATGTGTCAATTACAGAGCAGACAACAACAAAGAAACACACATTTCTCATTTCACTTGTTCTATTTTACTACATGCTCTCTTTTTGAGTGCAGGATGTTCTTGTGGTCTAGAGAATATACCAACAGCTGAATTCCCTATGTTCTGAAGGCCAGGACAACACACACCCTGGCTCTACCTCATGTGGAAATCATACAAAACATCCTGCAGGCAGCAGGTTCATTTTATGGCTTCATCTATTACCACACTGTCATTGTTAATTGTCTTCTTTTTACCTCTGCAGGATTCTCCAAATTGGCCCTATCGAATGTGACAGGAGGAAGAGCATTAAGCATCTGACAAGATGATATCTAAGTTCAATTTCCTACTCCTCACCTGATTTATACCTGCAGCAGATCATTTTCCTTTCTGTCATAAAGACCACTATAAATCAGTGGTGCTTATGGAAGCACTACAGAACATGGTCCCTGGATTTGTTTCCCCTGTGTTCGCTATTAGGAAGCCATTACAGCCACATTTTCCTCCTTCAAACAAAAATGATCAAATCTAATACTAGCAAGATTAGGGAGATAAAGGGAAAAAGTGCTGGCAGAGCTTTTCAACGCAGGCCCTTCTCTAAACAATATGCTCTAAACTCAATAAAAAACAGGGCTTTTTCCCAGTGACACCATTATCCATCTGTTTGGACAAAATTGCTGTATCATGGTATAAATCTGTGATACAAGTGACATATCCTCTAAAATAAAAGGGAACATTAACTGCTCTATCTTCTAGAGGCCATGGGACTAGCTGGCTATAAGCTCACTCAAGTGTGATGGCAGTTATACTGTGTTTTACTAGACTGCAGACAATTATCCTTTGCTCCTCTCCCCTTAGAAGACAAACTGCCATGGCTTGAGCTGAAATGATTTCAAATAGATTTTCCAAAATGTCTGTCGCCAGATTGCTTCCATACATTATTTCACTTAAATGGAGAGAAAAAAAGAAGGAGCAAACCCACAAATCAATCACAACAGCCCGCTTTACCAGATGGAAAGAAGAAAGCTTTCTCTCACTATGTGTGTGTGTGTGTGTGTGTGTGTGTGTGTGTGTGTGTGTGTGTGTGTGTGTGTGTGTGTGTGTGTGTGTGTGTGTGTGTGTGTGTGTGTGTGTGTGTGTGTGTGTGTGTGTGCGCGCGTATATGTGTGGGGGATTTTGAAAACCTGCAGGGAGGGACAGTTATGGGATGTGCAGAGTCCTGTCTTCTCTATGTGTCTCACTCATCTTGAGGAATGAAACAGCGTAGATTCTTGCAGTGGGCAAGTTGAGGGTGTTATAAGAATGTTGTAATACAGTATAATGAACTGACTTCTGTCGGCCCAATGCAGCTAGTTCAACACATTATGTGAAACTCATAAGAGCAGAATATACCATTATTTCACATACTGTCGGACAGTCAATAAATACACATACTGTACACACACAACTCACACTAAAATGTTGCTTTACTACTTCCTAATGGAAGTGGTTTAAATATCATTTAAGATTAGTATTAGTTTATATTGGTTTATTCTAAAGCAAATCTGGCTCTGTACTTTCTCCCTCTACACCAAACCTTTTGGCTGAAAATAACCAATCTACAAACGCATCACAATGCATTGCGTTGTGATCTTGTAGATCAGCTATTTTCAGCTAATGTTCCCCCCCAGAATAGAGATGACAGGTTTCAAGGGGTTGAATTTGAGTGCATGGTGTGAGCCCCAGAAATAACACTCTCAGATATTGTAGCCTATCTGATATAAGCCTGAGGACAGACAATCCAAATATTCATCCCTATCAAGCCCGAGAACACCATTAAAAACTGAATAGAACATGGCGGCTGCGTCCATTGAGTTCCAATGGAGAAGTGGCGCCCTGTTCTATTCGGTTCCTCAAGCTATATGGGATTGATGAACAGATATGTGTGCTTGTGTTTGCCGGTAGAAAAGGAACAGTGAAGACGGAGGTTGAAAGAAGAAGAGAGATTAAGGCATAACTAGGAAGTACAATCTCTGTCATTTAGACAAAATTGTTTTATTTTTTATATTAGGCTATAACAATTTGAATCAACTTTGCATGACATACAGTACACTAGTTATGTGTACTCCCTGACACTGGCAATTCTCATTTCAGAGACACATGTTTACACTATGTTTAAGGCATCAAACTTGTATTCAGCATCGGAGACATGTTTTGCATTTATACTGCAACTGAGTCTGTCCTAAGGCTTATATTAGATACAATATGTGAGTGTGTTATTTCTGAGGCGCACGCCATCCACTCAAATTGAACTTTGCATCCTGTCAACTTTTATGGTATCAATTTGCTCTGAGGAGATCATGAAAACAAATACTGGAACTGGAGCACAAAATGATGCACACAAGCATCGTGTGGTTATGCAAGCACCTTCCTTGATGAGCTATGAAGGCTAGGGCTCCTGAATGTATTTTTGGTCAGTAGTTCTTAGTCACTTGAACTTAAATTGGTACTTGACAAAGTCGAGTTGCTTGAAGTCATTTCACAAAAGGTCATCATCTCTGACATGGGCCATGACTGTTTCATCTTGACGGGGTGGCAATGCCTCATTGGGTCAATTTAATGAAGATGTTGACCCAGTTATCTCCAGTAGAGCTATCCCACAACATGTTTGAATGTCATGGTGAAAATCCTGGTTCCACGTTACTATTAGCAACAGACTTGCTGTACTCTGATCTAAAAAGAAATCAAGTTCGGCTCACCTTTGTACATAATTAACTTCAAGAGGTCTGCACAAAATGTCTCTTTCAACCCTAAAGAGAGCAGTCACATAGATTAAGACACTGCTGCAATTCAGCATTATAGTCATGCACATTTATTACATTTACTCTGGGAGGCTCAAACAGCCATGCATGACTCAATCCATCTCTGTTTGGTGCAGATAGATTTTATGAGATGAATATATGCAAAAAAAAAGTGCCACAAATGTGCAAAAAATTGTGCTGAATTGTAACAACAGATAAATTAAAGAGCTGCTTCGCTGATTTCTATTTCCTAAATGAAAGAATCACAGCCTCTCATGGATCTTCATCATAATTTTGAGTCCCTTTGTGGCTTCTTCATAATCTGTCTATTTTATTGCAATGTCTAGATGAAAATATACAATAATCTACCTTCATTTTAAACAATTTATGCCTGACCCATGATTACCGCAAAGACAAAATAATTGGATAGAATAATCTCAACGCACAGTATTGCTTAAAAACCACAAGAGCTGATGCTACATTTACAACAGGGCTGTAATGATGGAGAAAATATCAGCTTCCAGTGCTTTGTTGTTGCCCAACATTGTGAAGCATAAAGGGTGAATTATAATTATTTGCACGCTGCTGTCGTGCACCGAAAATAGCCAATCTACAAGCTCACAATGTGTCGTGCTGCAACACGTGTGAGCTTGTAGATCTGCTATTTTTGGCTGAAAACTAAGTTTAAAGGGCTTTATCAGTCCTATCAGGTCAGTGATAGATCTGAACATACATGTATATTTGCAGATGGCAGAAAGTTAGCACACAATAGAAAGAGGAGTTTATACTGTAACTGCCACAGAAAGGCAATTGAATGCCAAATGGAAATGGTTGAATATATAAAGTATTAATTATTAGTCTGCCTCAGCATGGCCTGTGAAAATATCAGTAACAGTAATAGTTTGTAGATTCTTAGATAGTTCTTTTTGCTTAGATTTTGTTGTTTTCGAGCCTCAGTTTCAGATGGAAGACTGAGTTGTACATTGCACTCAGCTGACAGCTCACTCCTTATAGTATACGGTATGTTAACCACACACAGATTTCTAGTAATCAGAGGACAGGTTGGTTATGTTGCTTTTTCCCTTGGCCTCAAATATAGCTGTTTCCAGGTGCAGTGTTCACTGCAAAACAACTCAAACGGGTTACACTATGTGGAGTGCCCTGTATTCAGAATGTACAGTAAATCATCTTGCAAGGTACAAAAATATATACAAATATGATGATGATAGGAGGTATGGCATAAAGCTTAGGCCAACACTGCTAAATACACATCCATACTTTTCAGTTAGTGTTTCTGCAGTTCCCCAACAAAACATGTAGACTCTTGTTTCATCCCGATCAGTATGACAGCTTCGGGACAGCATTCTTGAACATAATTATCTCAATAAAGCTTAGTTGGGAAAACAATCCAGTGCATCTTCTTTGTGGACATTAGCCTGTTGGCACTGCTGTGCTGTGACTGTGCGCCAGGTAGTCCTTTACAGGGATATTCCCCATTGCCAACCATAATTAATTGCTTTACAGTCTTCAAGGCCATAATGCTCATCAGTTATTAATTAGAAATTCATTTTACTGAATAAATAATGCTCATGATTGATGATGAAACTTGTAATTGGGTTCTGGGAGTAATTCACAAGGGAGAAAGCCTTTACAGTTGAAGCTAGGCTATTAAATACAGCTCAGTTAAGGGACTGCTATGCCTCTTGTCACAGGAGCCACATAGCCACAGGATTCTTAAATCCTTCCTTGATTCAGAACGCAGCACTGATAATACGGCCTAAATGATGGACAAATCTTATCTCTAATTTCTAACTTAACATTTTTAAATAAGTCCCTCAGAAATACAAAAGTGCATCTTATACAAATTTGGCATTTCCATAAGATTTTAGCTGAATGTCAGCGGAGACTAATAAACTTGGCAACTAAACTTGCTGTGGACAATACATTAGGCTCAATGATGGCAACTGCTTCTTGGTGAGTCCTTTTCATAGCATTGTGCTATTGTTAAACACCAATATAAACCAATATAGGTAACATATTTTGTTGTATAATGTGAATTTGCATATCCAGCTGGACCAGTAACATAAAAAATAGGCTGGACACTTGTGGCAACAACAAATTATATAACATGTAAAGTTACATATGGTTACTTACTTCAGAAACACCATATGAAGCTACTGTAGTATTGAAGTCTATAATTGTGCACAGCTGATCCATTCATTCTTAAAGTGTAGAACCGCAATGGACACTAAATCCAATACACTGGGCCTGTACTTTCAACAATGGCAAAACAGATTATATATTGCTAATCTCTACCTTACCAACCATATGGTTGCTAAGTTACAAAACTCTCCTGGGTCCTTTCCAGCGTTGTTGCCCACAGTCATTTTAAATGACGAGAGAGAACTGTGAAAACTCAAGCCATCTATGGCTCACTATTGATTTTACACAGAAGATCCAACCACCACTGATAGCCTTTTTGATGTATTTTCTTGCAACAGCCAGTCCCTTTGGAGTTTTATGGAAAAAAACTGGTCAATATATACCTATTAGGGTTTCTTGATCTGAAGCCATAAACCTACGTAGCACAATGCTTCCGATACTTATTGCAACATAATGGCAGAGAGACCAAAACCAAATCCTTCTGGAGGTTGACTCATCAACAACTTTAATGGTGTGCTGTAATAGTGTAGTATTAGCCTAATTATTCTGACTGACCAGAAGCAGGGAATGAACTTCAGCATTAGGCTTCACCAAAAAATACCAGCTGACGGTAAGGACGCCTCATCAAGCAAGAATACTATTACGGAGCCTTTTCACATGTCATCCAGCTCAGTGGCCTTGTGGTTAGAGTGTCTGCCCTGAGATTGAGAGGTTGGGGTTTGATTCCCTGGCCAGGTAAAGACTATAACAATGTAGTCTCGCGTAGCCAGACAACTATTCCACAATCTCTGAATGCTATATAGAGTCTGGAACTACAACTCCCGAAATCCGAGAGAGGAAACTGGCACTTCCGTTCACGAAAATATATTTTAAAATATCTTTACATTTTACTTTTTAATTTCCATTTCTGCTAAGCAGCAAGCTAAATACACTTAGATGATTTGTATTTATATTAGGATAAATTTGTGCGACTGTAAAGACGAAACGGAAGTGGGGAGGAGGCTTCATATCCGGTTTATATTCTAATCATGATCAGAGCTTCCGAGTCCCAGACTGTATGACCGGAAACATTTGAAAATTGTGGGAGGCAACAGTCTGGCCACGCGAGACTAATAACAATGGGACCAAATGCTTCCTTGCTTGGCACCCAGCACCAAGGGTTGGATTGGGGAAGGTCCCTGCGACATACTGGCGTCATGTCCAGGGGTTGTACTTGTACATCATGGCTGTGGGATGTACTTGTACACATGGCATCTTACTTAACCTGTCACCCACAGGAGTGAGCGATGGCAAACCCCCAGTTTGCCATTGCCAATGCAGTTTCTACCCTATTAGCAATTTATAATGGTGATCAAAAAGTAGTCAGTGGAGAATAAAGACAACTGTCTGCACCCATTCCTAATTGGCCTTGTGTTCTCATTCTGATAAATGGCTGAGGACATACAGTACTAGAGTACTAGAGTCCCTTGGATTTTATTGCCATAATAGGACTCGGTAACTAGATTTACCAACAGATAGCAGGTCAGGAAGGAGATAGGGAGCAAAAATGTTAATTAATATCAATAATGGCCAATTATTAGTTTGACAGAAGGATCCAAGCTAGCTGTGTGCTCTAATGACTCTGAGCCAACTTGAAGAGAAACACTGGTGAATTAGCATAACTGTGTATGCACACTCCATGGAGGTGCCCAGCAAACATCTGTTATGTTAGAAATTCAAATAGAATTCCTATTAGTAACCCTGGCTGTGGTTGCATAATCAGTCATTCTTCTCGGGCCATTTTGGAGGCACTAACAATGCCCTTGTGACTGGTGGAAGTCCTCCCTCTGGGCTTTCCAATCACATTTGGCCCCATGTGGACCAGGTCCTAACAACAGACAAGCCAAAGTGGACTTCTGACGGGAGCTTTGTGCTGTGACAGGGGCTCATTCCCCCCACCCATGACACTTAACCGAAGGAAGGGAAAACAGTCTTTCCTTAAAATAAATAACTAAATACAGCAGATACAAGTTAATGAATTAAGTATGAAATATGAGGGGACGTCGTTTTTGACCTGCTGGGATAAAGCCGCATATTCTGCTGCTGTGCATATGTGCATTTTCTCCCAAATGCAAAGATTTATTTTTCAGATGTGTTGGATTTTGAAGGATGGATGAAGGATGTATTTATGGCATATATTTGGTGCCGGTTTTGAATAAATGCATAGTATAAAAGAAATGGTACATAGAGATTTCCCGCTTCATTTAAAAGTCATCTCATATAACCACAGTGGGTGTAGCTGCTTTCTGATATTGCAAACAGAAACGGCACTGCTATAATGAACTGACTTTGGATTTGGGAAGCAAGAGGGATGGTTGTTTTGGTAATTCATGGAAAATATGCTGAATACTGCATCTATTTGCTGTTAAGGGAACTCTCACTGTAATCAATGATTGGTATACGGAATAAAAGCAACCAAGTCAAACCAAAATCCAACTCCTGAAATTTGAGCACTTTCTTGTTGCGAAAAATGTTGATGCTGATAGTCTATTGCAGTGAATTTGCTGATCAATACCAGAACATGGTTGTGTTCTCTGGCTGATGGGGTCAAATCTGCTTTCACACACAAAACCCAGGTTAGGTTCAACCCATGTTTGACCCATTAAAGCCTCACTATATGGTCACAGCACAGGAAATGACTACTGTTCACACAAGACAGTTCCACAAAGTTACTTCCATATAGAGAGGGAAAGTCATTAAATGTGCCCCTGCTGCAAAACATGATTTAAATTTAAAAAGCTAATCTCGCAAACCGCTTGACCACATATGAACATTTCTTTTTACTTTATTTAGAATTGTATTCTTATACTAGAAGTCAATGGAAGACAGAATGGGCTGAAACGTTGCCCAAATACAGAGATGACTGACATAGTACTGATGACTGGTCACAACACGTCCTGAGCTACATGGAAGCCGACTGGTATTAGCCCCCGTCTTGTTTATCCCTCATCCAGTTCTTTTAATACATCAAAATGTTTTTGCCAGACATAAGGGGTCGGCCTACATGAGGCTTTGTCGGTCGGTCGGTCTGTCCCTCTTTTCCTGTCCTGTCCCTCTTTTCCTGCACACACGTCATGCGAAGTTCGGCCAATCAGATTTCAACCACTAGGGGTCTGGCAGTACCAGGTCTCCTGGTTCCCTTGTTTATTCATTAAAGCGTATGTGCTGAAACACAAATTTCAATCTAGATGATTTTTAATTCATATACACAAAAAATTAAGGTGGTGTAAGTGATATTTTAGGGTGGTGTAGCCTCCCCTATAAGTGGGGTTGGGACACCTCATTAGTATTAGTTTCCTGCACTGTGATTGGCCCATTAGTACACCCCTAGCTGTACTGTGATTGGCTGACTCTATTGGCTGACTCTATTCAGCACTGTGATTGGCTGGCGAGACACATGATGACATTAATAACCTATAAATAGGATTATGCACTTCAAAAAATCCATATTTTTTTGAAGTGAGCTTCCATCACTATGATGACCACTGTGATGACCACACCGCCCACTTCACACTGGGTGTGATTTTTTGGTTACAGTAAGCGTTAAATCCTATATTAAAATTGCTAAAGGCCCCACACTTGGTGGGTGCTCTTAGACGGCCAATAGGGACAGGCTGTGATTGCTTGAGCCCCGCCCCCTCTGTGTTCCTATTGGCTGGGCTTTAAACAGCCATAACTCCAGTTCCCAGCATGCTAAAGGCCCCAAATTTGGTGGGTGCTCTAATACATCCAATAAGGACGGGCTCGTCCGGCTGGGACTTGCTGATGGTCCGCCCCCCCCCCCCCCCCCCCCGTGTTCCTATTGGCTGGGGTTTAAACAGCCATAACTCCAGTTCCCAGTATGCTAAATGCTTTAAAATTGGTAGGTGGTCTTACGGGACGGGCTGTAATTGCTAAAGCCCCGCACCCTCTGCTTTCCTATTATTGGCTGGGGTTTAAACAGCCATAACTCCAGTTCTCTGCATGCTACAGGCTCCAAACTTGGTGGGTGGTCCCACAGACTTCTAAATTCATAAAAGAAATACCACTTCCGGTTTGTCCTTCCTACTTCTGGTTTGTCAGATTGCTTGAAACTTCACCCACACACTCTCTGACTGGTGTGGAGTTCAATGGTGCAACCCGGAAGTGGATCTTCACTTCCGGTTTTACCAGGAAGTGGTCGTACCAAGCCCCCAGAACCCAGTGGTTTCATTGAAGCCAAATGGACATGGTGGCCATTCATGGTAGTGCAGGCCTGGGGCCTCAACATGAACGAGCGAAAACGGTTTCGACCAATGGGCTCGACTCACGAGCGTGCGCACGTGCTTGCGCAAGGGGCTGCGCGCTTCTGTGACGCAAAACGCGTCACATTTGTGACGCGTTTGGGGCCATAATAGGCCGCGCCCACCAAATTTGGTGAAGGGAAGAAGGGGTGAATTAGGCCCATGCGCTGGGTGAGCAACTCAATGCAAGTGGATGGGAGGAGATTTCTGGTGCCCTCTCTATTATTTTTAACTCTATGGGTCGTACACCCCTACCTCCCAAACAAAAGGTCGCACAGGTATGACAGTGGACCTGGGTGCTGCAAGTGCATTGCTGCTCGGCAGCAGTGTTATAGCAGTGTTTAACACTTCAAATGGCCATACTTCGGTGACCATTGCTCTTATCAGACGCATCTTGAAAATCCTGTAGCTCTCATAGTAATCATAATCTTACCAATGACATCCAATCAGGAGAGAGAACTCATACAGGATAAAAAATAAACACGTGAAATTGGAAGTGATGAAACAAAAACAATGAGCAGACAATATTGGAACTGGAACATTATACAACTGAAGCTGATGAATATGTTCCCTCTTCTGATTGGATGAAATTGGTGTCTCACCTGAAAATGACATTTCTGTTTACTAAAGATCTGGAGAGACTGAAGTTCACTGAACAATGATTCATTCAACAATGCAATGATTCATCAGAAGAGCTAAAAGAGCTTTAATTTTTCTCTTCTTTTATTTTTTTTCAAAAAACGGTTTGTTTTAACCCCAAAATTATCACTTTAGTCAGTGTAAAGTGATGTTTTTTTGTTAAAACTTGTTAAAACATTTTTTTGTGAAAAGCTTAAAGCTCTATATTCAGATTGTAAGCCCATTAGGCAGCGTAGGCAGTTGCCTAGGCAGAGTAGGCAGTTGCCTAGGGCGCCCCCCCCCCCCCCCTACTCTGCCTAATGGGCGCACCGGCCCTGATTGCAGGTGAATCTCACCTCTCAATCTCATCTGGCAAGCAGGTGAATTAGTCCATTTGACATTTTTATCTGTTCAGTACTAAACGTAGAAATGATCTTTCCGATTACTTTTTTGTTGTTGATTTGCATTCATATGGCGACCAGAATGATTTTAGCTTGCTTGCCCAAACGGCAACTTTTACAATTTGCATAATCAAAGATGGCCACTGAACGCCACCTCGAAACTGTTACTTTTGACCCGCTTGTCAATGATGTGTAATAGCACTTTTTGAGGGGTTTCATTGGTGAAGAATTAATTTCTGATGTTCTATTTTCAATTGCAGGTCAAACTCATGTGCTAAAGGTTGGGTCAAGGTTAAATAAATTGTTATATTTTCAACTGCAGGTCAATCTCACATGTTAAAGGTCAGGTCAAGGTCTATCTCACACTTTGTTTGTTCAGTAACTGGGCCCTGGGGTTCTATCCTGTCTCTCTCCATCTCTTTAATAAACAGAAAATACATTTTCAGGTGGGCAGCCAATTTCAGCCAATCAAGAGAGAGTACCCATTAACAGTTTAAATTTTGTCTGCTCATTTGTTTGAGCCACCTCTTCCAATTTAACTTGTTTATCCTGTATGCTGTGTGAGTTCTTGCTCTTATTGGATAAAGAATAAAGCTGGTATCCCAATCTGAAAATGCATTTCCTGTTTACTAAAGAGCAGTAGAGAAAGGGATGCGGCCAAGCATTTGCAGGCAGTTTAGGACAGGTCCTGTTAACTGTACAGTGTACAAACACCAACTCTTTGTGTGATAGGGGACTTTATTATTTAATTTTTTACATTAACCAGTCCACTTGAACCCACCTCTATTCTGGGGGGAACATTAGCTAACGCTTGTAGATCGGCTATTTTCGGCGAAGACGTTTGGTGTACAGGGAAAAAGGAGCAGACCAGGCAAGTACTGAGCCAAAGGTTAATCATTGAGGGTGTTTAGTGTCTGAAAATTTAACATTTAACATGAATCCAATATGTAGTCGGAGTCCCTGTTTCATCTCTCTCTCAGCTCAGGGGTCCTTGGCCTGAAAAACGTTGAAGACCTCTGCTCTAGCAACGATCGCTATCAGAATATAGCCTACTGTACCTTTAATGATGAATCAAACGTTTTGTAACGTCACCAGCAGGTGGTGTGATGATGTCTGCAGGTTCCCTCCGTTCCACTGCTCTCCAGGTAGGCTGTGTCGCAGTTAAACTCCATTCAAGGTGGAGGACGTTTCAAAGTCTGTTTGGACTAGACTAGAGATTCCACATTTTGGTCGTTGCCATTCTTTCCCTCATAATGTGCAGTGCACTTATTTCACATAGTTAAGAACCTGGCTAATTCTCAGTTGTTTCGGCGAGGGCAGCTAGTCATGCGAGAATAATCCTCTTTTCACAGCCTACCACATTGATTGATTGATTGACTGATTGAAATAGTACAGTGCATGGTACGATTATACAAAGGTGCTAAAAGGATAACATAAAAAGCCCTAAAGACTTGTTTCCATTGTGGTCCTGTGTAGCAATTCCTCGAGACATTTAAAGACATAGAATAATATACAATAATATACAAGACATCATCAAGACTAGTTGCAATAAAACATATTATGTGTGGGGGGGGGGGGGGGGGGGGGGCATTTCTGGTGTTAAGCTTAGACTTAACTACCTACCAACCCTGGGCATTGCTTTGGTGTGAAAGGAGTTTACATTTGTGCAATGTTAGGCTGGAGCAAGACATATAATTCCATACTGTTATGTGTGTTATGATAGTAGCTATATGATTTCATTATTCAACCATCTAAAATCGTAATTCCTAGAGTCCTGAAAGTAGAGTGTGTGAAACTTGGTAAGGTAGGCTATAGGGCCTACATCTGTTATGAATCATTTGGATATTAACACCCTGCTCTGCCATGTCATACAATGCAGATCAAAAACATAAAGACAACTTAAGTTAAGATACAGTAGTCTACAATAGAAATACTCCCATGTCAAACTGCTCAGTTTAAAAAAAACATTGTCACTTGACAAGTTTACAGGTATAAAAAGTTGGTGAATGCTTTGCTGTACAAGCTCCCAACAGCATGTGAATTAGTACATCAATCTTAATATGTCAAATATATGTAAATAATAACTCTATTTCAGGGTATTTTTTATAATGTACTACTCACCTTTTCATTCCTCTGGTCCCACTTATATCTTAAACTTAATGCTCACTTTTTTCCACTTTGAGTGACCTTTAACCTTCTTTTTAGGATCCCTTGAGGTCTCTGCCCACAGTTGCATATCCCTGTATTTTAACCATTTAATGTAATACATTTGTGCCAGGAAGAAGTCTGTAACTTGCCTTCACTACGAGTACATCATTTAAACAAGCCCAAGGTTTTCTAGTTTAATTGTTTAAAACTTTCTGGATAGATGTTTTGACCATTTAAAAAAAAAAAAAAAAAAACCTTATTTTATTTTTGAGCTTCTCTAGACGCATGGTTTGAAAATTGGGCGTATTTTTGTGTGCAATTGTTCTTGGTCTGAGCTACTATATATGCAAGACGCTTTAAGCAGTACTGCAATGGTATTTATCTCTGAATAACTACTTTAATTTTGTAAGTAACTTTTAATTCACATCATGCTTGATTGATAGGGCATGTATACAGTTTGGTGTCATTGTATTATTTCCTAAAGTAATATTACCCTTGCTAACGGCATAACTGTGAGTGTGAGTGCTGCCATGCCTTACAACATAGTGTGACCTTCTCTATTATAATCTGAGCATGTAATTCCCTCTAGTGGAATGTCATGTTTGATCAGGGTTGGGGAGTTACCAGTGTCCTGATCTCAGCAGTGCGCTGCAGGAGGTGTGGTAAGGCAAATGGACAACCAGAGGTTCCCCTTGAGGGCAAAATTGACATTGGCTGCATATAACTCCTTCATTGTGCTTACCTCTGCAGGATGTTTTGATGTAGCGTTGCCTACCATTCATTGTTCTCCAGGCCTGGTGTATAGCTTGAAAGTGAATGTGTTCTCAGACACAAATGAAGGTTGTGGAATTCATAGTAATTACTATAACTTACTATAACTCATCATAAATCAAATCAATTTTGTGATTAATATTATTGTGCAAAATTCATTCACATCAACTAGGCTATATTCACCCCCCCCCCCACCCCCCACCCCTTGTAAATGAAATAAAGCATAATTCTGAAAAAGGCATATCTCAAATTAAAAATATTTGGTTCCCATTTTTCAGCTATTGAAAAAACAACAACATATGTTTGGTGCACATTGCTGCATCCAACAGATTTGGGTGCAGTATACATGAGTGGGCGACACCATGGTTGTATATGAAATAGCTTCCGCATGATGCTCTCCTCCATTCCATGGCCTCCGGTGTATAAATTTAGTTGATGGTTTTCGTTTCTCTTTCTTAATTCATTGCAGTCGGGTTCCTCTTTGATGCAGTTCTGTTGTCCCCTAAACAATTGAAGTGGAGACAATGGAGGCATAATGATAGATCCGTGTACCCACCATCTGTAAGAGCAGCTGCTCCGTTGCATCTGTACAATATGCTGGAGCGCGGAGCCTCAGTAATCTGCATAATAAGGAGAGGGCTTATCTCAGTCTAGTTAATAATCACAAGCAATCGATGCACTTCATTCCCTCACTCTTGACTGGTGGAAAAAAACAGCAAAGTTTCAGTATGTCAGGTGAATCCTCAAGACATGCAGGGGTCACAGTGTAATGCCGTGCTGTTGATTTTGCCTGGAGCTACAGATTTAGTCTGCGCTCAATTCATCTTTTCATGAATACCATAATTACAGTGGGACACAGAGTTATCGGACTGCTTCACTCCTCTTCACTCCCTTATAGTCAGGGGTTATATCTCCTTAACTGGACTGTATATCAGAATGGGGCATCGGGCACAAAGTAATACAAGGTAATAATGATAAGGTTCCCACTTTATTGTCAATATTGTCACTAACTGGCTTCAAGATTACCCCCTCTAAGTACAAAAGAAAGAGTAATCGTCCACAGAAGAATCCTGAATGTTAATTTAACTCTAAAGGTCCTTACACACCGGGGCGATTTTTTTCATGCGAATAATACGTTTTTTTTTAAAACCTTATAAAGTCAATGCAAGCTTCCACACCAGTTTCGCGGTTTAGTCTTGAGAGTTGAATGTTTTTGTTTTTTTTACTGTGTCCTGGCCATGATGTACACTAGAGCTCTTTTATGTTCAATGAGATACAACAGTTTGATTTCAAAACACTTTCTTAGTTATTGTTTGATCTGAGACTGGGTTTCATTTACTTTAGACATGATTATATATATATATTATATGAACTATGATGTTGTAGTCAAATCTGAATCACCCGGCCATGCATGAATTTTGAGATCTCTTGGTGGAATTTATTACGTTAAGTTTTCTGACATTCTCCAGTCATTCAAATGGTTAATATTTGGTTTCATACACATTGTTGATAATGCAGGAGTGTGCTTTCTATCCATTGAGTGGCCTATTTCTGTTGTCCATATTTGACATTGAACATTTCTCAATTCAATTTAATAATGCCTCTGGGTGTAGGGAACAAGTAAGACGCGCGAACGCGGTAAGCGAACGCAAAAAAAGAAAAAAAAGAATGAAAAAAAATATTTTAAAAAAAGTAACCAATAAAATTTTTTTTTAAAAAAAAAAAAAAATCTGCGTTAAAAGGAGCATCTTAGAAAAATACAAATTCACAAAAAAAAAACTTGGAATGTTTTTGAACAATTCAACAAAGTGTTTGAAGTGCCTGTTTCACCCACTTCCGGGGGGCGGAGCCCAAATCCGAGCCCGATGTATTTGTTCGTAGACCCCCACTTAGGGGGGGTAGAAAAAGTTTGGGAGCGATTCGGGCACTTTTCATTTAACATGGGGTTTCAATGGGGAGTTTTTAGGAGCCTTCTCCGGGGCGTGGCTTCCGGGGGAAGGGGCGGGCTTAAACGCAACCTTGACAGGTGTGTTCAGTTTTCAAAGACCTTTCATTTGATGTATGGTACGTCTAAATTGGACATTTACTTATCTCAGAGGAGCTGCACACAGGCAGTGCACACAGAGATACAGACAGAGACACAGAGACACAACCCAAGCAGGGTTACATAGTAAGCTCCACTTGGTCGGAGGCGCGGCTTCGCCGCGCCTCCTCCCGCGTTCGCAATCACTATATTATGTTTTTAAATAAACCCCAGTTTATTAAATTGGTAATGGCTCATAAGCAGACACTAAATTGATTGGATGGGAAGTATACAATAATATTGATCAACAAAGTCTCCCCTTGGTATCCCCTTGTTAAATATGCTCATTAAATCAAGACTGTTTTATACTTTGTGGTGTAAATAAGGTAGAATATGCAGTACCCAGAAGAATGTGATGTGTTTTCATTTTGTTGTTCTTAATCTCTAACAGGAGGACCATGTTCACTTTGTTTGAGACACGCTATATATTTTTGTTAAGAAAATCATTTTAAGTGCAGATGTGTGCAAATTAAGTACCAGTACGTCCATCAAAGCATCCTGCGACAGATTTTTGAATCTTAGAACCAGATTTTTGTTGTTTCTTGACCACCAATAACTAAATGTTTTGTGTCTTTCCTATTTTGTCTTTCAGTTTCGAAATCTGAAAAAGAACTTCAGTTCTTCCTACCCTTCCAACAGGTAGGGTTTATCATGTTAGTATTGTTAGATACAATTTAAATCTACTGAACCTTTTCACTCACTGAGTAATATACATGTGCACCGTATGTAGGTTGTATCTCAATGAATGGTACTGTTTTGTTTGTAGGATGTAATGTACACAGGTCTGCAAGATGTAACACTATGGAGGGTATGGATTAAAAATCTCCCTTCATTTCCCAAGGTTCCGAATACTTCTAATTAAGCATGCATGATGTTTCACTCCCAGCTGGTATGCTGCTGAAATGCACTAGGCAGGTGTATTGAGCCCCCTAGTGAGGCCAGGGAATGGGAATGGTATAGAAGTGCAGGTGTGACATGTAAGGAGGAGTCCAGGTGCTTATTGAGTTATCAGAAACAGCCCGTGCGTGTTTGATATATCATCTGGGGTTTAGCGTTGCAATGTCTGAGCAGTACATCAAAATACACTGTGTGGAAAACCTAACTCCTGCTTGGAGTGTCGAAGTGTCGCAGGATGCTTTGATGGACGTACTGGTACTTAATATGAAAAACTGACAGTGCTTATCAGACGGTATCAAAACACACTACATAACACACACACACACACACACACACACACACACACACACACACACACAGACGAATGCACATGCGCGCATGCACACACGCACGCGCGCGCGCGCGCACACACACACACACACACACACACACACACACACACACACACACACACACACACACACACACACACACACACACACACACACACACACACACACACACACACATCCTTTACCTAAGGCTGGGATTCACCTTGAATTCACCCCTAACATATTATGGTTTGTCACTGGCCCGTGTGGTTTATGGTTTGTTTGTCTGCTATGGAATCAAACTGCTGTGTTATCGCAGTGTTATGGTGAAACATTCCGCTCATGCCCCCATGCCAGTTTCAAGCTCTTATTGAGAGTGCATTAAGACCAATTAGAATATGTTTGGATCTCCCATAAAACACATCCATTAGAACCAGACTTGTCAGGAGCTCATCATACAACGCCCGCACTTTGACATGAAAGGCATGCTTACCTCTGGAATTCTTGAGAGCCCTGCAAAAACTTAGAATTAGCCAGCTAGTCTCCATGAGCACATAAAAGGTACCCAGATTTACGGGTAGGTTTTCCTCCTAGAGACTCAGGCACCATCTGATAAACAAGCAATCTTTGCTTGAGGCTAAATAATACTCTTTGAGGTCCTGATTTACAATGCTGTGAAGTATCCATTTGTGGCTCAGCTTTGAGGCATGCACCTCCGTGATTGGTCATCCGTGAGCTCAAAATTTGGGCTCAGATCCACAGCTCAGATGCTCGGAAGATTTGATTTCTAAACGAACAGATGCATAAATGATGGCAGGTTTTTATTCCAAGTTAATAGATGAAGAGAAATTCAGTGATGGCTGTTAGATTTAGCCTATTTTCTTTACAGTCTATGGATTTAACAGAAGCCAACCCCCCCTCCCCTGTTTCCCCTTGATTGAGGCTAAAGCTGTGCAGCGTGCAGCCAGTCTTATTTTCCTGCCTTCTTAAAAAGGGAACTCATTGGGGTATTGGTCAACTACATGGACTCCTAAGAGGTCTGATTAAATGGAAATCCCTCAATGTTTTACCCTCACTTTTTCTTTAATAAATTAGATGCACATTGCAAATGACTAAATTCATCTCACATTGCCTCGCTTGATGTAGGAAACAGAAAGTTAGAGTCGTTGAAATGGATGGATGTTCTGAAAAACTAATTGCATTTCCCCCTTTGTATAATATATCTCATACATAACTAGTGTTTTTTATACCTTACGGTATAAAAAGGCAACTTTGACATCCAGATCATCTCTTTAAGATCACTCATTATAAAACCTGACATGATCTACTAGACTTTTATACCCAGACTTTACTTGTCTGCTGTTCCTTGTCTGGAATACTGTAATTTTTGAACTGACATAAAAATGCACATTGTTTAAAGAAGGTGAATTATGAATCACAACAGTAATGCTATCTTCACTCAATCTACATTAGCCACATACCGATAATTGTACTTACTGAAAATAGATTGTATACAGCGTAGTGGTTATAGTGTAATTGATGATGAAGATTGCTCATTGGAACAGTTATTTTTTAGGAAAGAATCTGACACGCAAAAATTACACGCATCTGTGTCATTTTAAGATTTCTTTGGATATTCAAAAATAGCAGATATACTAAGCTCATAGCGCGGCACAGAGTTCCGCGCTATGAGCTTGTAGATCTGCTGTTTTTTTTTAATTCGTGGCAAATGTGTGCAAAACATTTTTAAGATCTTTTCAAGATTTCTCAAAAATAGCAGATCTACAAGCTCATCTGCTATTTTTGAATAGCCAAATAAATCTTAAAAATGACACAGATGCATTCCTGGATTGAATGGGTTAAAGATACATTAAAAGCCTTTGCATCAACATATACAGAACAGAACACCCAACAGATGATCTGGTACTAGTGCTTTTCAAACCTTTTGTGCCCATGGCACACCAAAGAGCAGGTCAAAGGCACGTACATCTGTTCATTCATAGTGAAAATAGCGCATCTACAAGCTCACAATGCGTTGCGATGCGACACATTGTGAGCTTGTAGATCAGCTATGTGACACATTGTGAGCTTGTAGATCAGCTACTTTCGCTATTTTGGACAATTTGTGTGGGGAAAAAAGTGAAAAAACGATTTCCATCAATGACATATACCCAAAATTGGAACGCTAGTTTTAAGAACAAGAATGTACCTGTATTGGGAAATGAGTGTACACAAAAGCACTGATTTAGTATACATAATTGATACGTTTTGTATAGTTGTAAATAATAATTTGTGGTTGCCCGACTGGACTTGTCTCAAGGCACACCAGTGTGCCTCGGCACGCCATTTGCGAACCACTGATCTAATACAGTGGTTCTCAACCTTCTCTGGATCAGGGCCTACTTGAAAGTCTCAAAAGCCACCCATCTGACTGCTTAAAGACAAAATACCATGACGTTTTTCTTTTATATTAATGTTATATTATTTAAATCTTAGTGTTTTGCTAGTATATCATGACATGAAAGCCTCTCATGTAGCCGTGCCTGTGTGTGCATTTGAAGGAGTATGATCACATGATGAAAACAAGCTGCAAGGGTGGTCCAAGCTCATAAATTTGACTTAATTTGCCAGTCGACTTCAGAAGAAGAGCAAGCTGATTCTCCATTTCTGACATGCACAGGCCCGTGTGTTTACATGTGCTTGGTGCATGACAGAAACTTCTGTGGCTTAGATATTAACCAGTGAATTAAGCTCTAATGATAGCATTAAGTTCATTAATGGGTAACAAAAATCACGGATCATTTGCCCTTTCAGGTTCGCCTGAGTAGAAACATTAATTTGACATTTCTCCTGAAAGATTCAGCTTCATTCATAGTATATGCTGTTTACCTTCATTCCAACGACAGTAAACACGCCATTTTCTGAATCTTCTATTCAGGGTAATTATAAGTGTTTGGCTTGGCTGCTTAGTTTGTAAAATGGTTTTGTACATTGGAGCATGAGCACAACATCGTCTTGTGTGTGGAAGGTCAAACTTCCACACACAAGTTTTCAGCTTGTCCCTTTTCTATATTTAACATTAGCCTACATGATTGTCTCATGTTGCAGCCTATACATTAGAGAGAGCTTACCCTTAGAGGTTCACCTCCCCAAGATATATTTATCCTTTACTGTATCAAGTGTCATAAACTTAGCGGTTCTTTCTTTAGTTGCACTTCTGAAAAAGGGTCAAATGTATTCTGGCCCCGTTTGTTTGAGGTAACTAAAATGTGTTGTTCTGTTACAAACACACCACTGTATGGTAAACCTTTCTTTTAGTAAGTGTTTATGAGGTTGTGAGAAGGCCATGACATTGCTCGGTCATATTTTGACACATTAATTGGCCTAAGAGCTTTCCATCACAGCTGTTGGGAAATTAATAGGAGATTGAGAGCCCCTGATGTCTTGTAATTACTGCTTCATGTTGTACAACCTTATTTATGACCAGTAGTGCACCCTGCTAAATGGTCAATAAACTGAATAATATAGTAAGTACCATGCAAAAGAGTTACGTGTGAAATACATCCGTTTTAGAAACCTGTTTGGGTCAAAAGCGGAGCTTAGGAACAATCAACGTCACTCCCTTTAGTAACAGAACAATTGCAGTAGACACAGTTATTTCCTACTTCATTAGCTCATCAAATACCATTGCTGTTGAAATAGAATTAGTTCATTAGTTAAAATAGCACTCTGGATTTTGCAGTGCATTCTATGTTGTCCTACAGCGTAAGCAGCTAGACATAACAGAGAAAACACTCATACGGCCGGCCGTGTTCTACAGAGGAGGGGCTGGTTTGCAAAGCTGCTGTCCATAGTCAGTAAAATCCTGAGTCTTCATTTAACCATTTGTCACTCTGAGAGCTTACAAATGGAACCAAATGGAACCGTACGGGTCAATTTGGTTGCATTCATACCCTCTCGGAGTTAAACGAATACTCTGGATTTTACAGTGTGATATCAGCTGGTTAATCCTGTCCTTTTAGTGCCTTTATTGGTTCATTCAAGGGGGTCTGTTGACATTCCCCCTGCCCTGTTAAAAGGCGACCGCATCTCAAGTGAAATCTGGAGTGTTCTTTACGCAGTCGGGGAGCCCCATGTGGCTCGCTGCCTCCCAGTGGGCCGGTGATTTTCCTGCTTTAAGTGTCTACTGTCAACACTAATTTGTCCCTCTCCTCCTCCTCCCCTTCCAGAGGGGGACGCTCTCCTAAAGTTTTAATAAAAGATCAGCCATAACTCCCTGTTTTCTGAGGGGAGACGGGAGCTTTAGAAGCCACAAAGGCCATAAGATGCCAAGTAATGATTACAAGGCTTGAACAGAGGCAGTTACCAATACCACATACTGTTTTATACATCACTGTGAGTGTGTGGCTCGGTTTCTTTCACAGTAGTGTGAATAGGAGGAACACTCTCACACCGATTGGCACTGCTAATGTCTTACACAGTTACATCTTCAGTGTTAATTGTACAAATCATTTGAACCAGATGAACCCGTATTCCACAAGGGTCCATTTGGTTCACATTTGTAAACTCTCTGAGCTACAAATGGATAAATTAAGGCAGGATTGGACTATGCAGCTAAGGTCTAAGGATGGGTTGCTGTTTAAATGTTTTGCATCATTTGCGATCTAATGGTAAGGTACGTGTTTTTGAAACCAATACAAATCGTTAGAAATACAGAATATTTTAGGATCTATGTTTTTTTTGTGTGTGGTGAGAATAAAAAACATCTCTTCCAAAACATCTCCTATATTTTGAGATCCTGTCAGTACAGTATGAGCACATTTATGTTACCTTATTACTAATATTGTAAACATAAATGAATCACTAAACATGACTCTATAGGTTTGGGGGGGGAAAAATGCTTAAAAGTTTCTGTTTAATTTTCATTTGTATTTACTCTATATACTGTGGCTGGCTGTGGAGTCTCTAGCCACTCTTTGTGGCCTAATAGAATCTGAAAATATGTTGCAGCCCCGAAAATCCCTCTGTGCATTTTCATTTCTCTGTTTTTTCTACAGATTATTAAGAGCTACATGATTGCACATAATAGTTTCTGACATGTCTTGCAGCCTACCTGAATACCTTTACGGGGCCAGACAAAGTAAATTGCTGTATTTGATTTATCTGGGTTTGATTTCTAAAGGAAAATCAATGAAATAAGGCAATTCTCCACTGCCATTCAGCCAAATTCCCATCTACCTCAATGATAGGTCTCTGGGAAAGCAGTCAGGAGACTTTCTTTTCAATTATGCCTGACTTGTTTACACAGTGTGCTGTGTGCAGGGCTGTATGCGAACATACAAACCTCACATGGGCTCTGCTGTTACCGAGGAGGCTAAATACAATTTCACATCCAAGGTGGGCAAGAACCATGTAGGAAATTGCTCAATATCTCAGTTTCAGCCCAATTTCCACTGCATTGTTTTGTCGCACATTGTATTGTAGGGTTATGGTAATATAATATGCATAATTCATACACCTAGGGCCCCCTCCTCATTTTTGATTCTGCTGTCCTGCCCGTTCATCTGAAGCTGAATTAATGCAACATTGTCCATTAGGCGGCCATAACACGGGGCAATATTGTCATACACTTTGGGTGAACGGAAAATCCCAGGAGGCAAAGAGTATTCTTCTTTTTTTATTATTCAGGGTATAGGTTATTCAAGAATTGCTTTGCAGACCATTGCAATTCTTATTTTGTGTCAAGGCGGACCTGTTTTCATATTGATATTCATTGCACTTAACAGAATAATTACTAATTGAAAACAGAATTTTCATTAAGATGTGTATATGCATGTTTATTGAACCATGATTAGAATTTGGGTTTCCTTTTCCCCCCTGTATTTTAGCATGCACTATTCTCAGGTTGATCACTGGTTGTGTGATCCAGTGATCTCTCGCAAAGAGAGAGACAGAGAGCATTATGCCTGATTTGTACTCTGTACAAGCTCACAATCGCGTCGTGCTGTGCGATGCGTTGTGAGCTTGTAGATCTGCTATTTTCGGTGTGCGACACTGGTGCGCACCTAAATATAAATCACCCCTTCGACGTGGCTTGTTACCCTCTCAAGGGTTCACTTAGAGAGCCCCAGACTAGTGCAGTTGTGACCTTCATAAGGCACTGTCTCCCTGCTGGGAACACACACACACCAGACACATCCACTCCACAGCCGGCACTCATTGGGTCATGATGGGGCTAAGCAGGCCCATTAAGGCATGCTCATCTAGGCTGGGATCACGTGCGCAAAGCATAGGGATGGACTGTAGCCAGGAGGGCTTGAGCCCCTTAGTTTCTGCAGCTGTATAGCCCACGGTGCTGGACTTGCAGAAAGTAAAGAAATCATGGTATCTTAAACTAAGTAGAATCAGATTATTGGATGTTTCTTTTGTACGCTATTCTTTCTCATGCTTAATTTATACTTCATCATACGCCGGTGTTGCTCGTCCCAAAAATAGCAGATCTACAAGACCACAACGCATCACCCTGCACACATTGGCTATTTTCGGCTCTGCTTCAGGATACTCCTTTTCATGATGTTTCACACTGTGCACGGTGGATTATAAATCCATTTCTCGGACATACTGTGGTCAGTTTAATGATCATTATGTGGCTCAGATGGAAAAACAAGGGAATAAGGTGAATCAATGATCGATTTTACAACGTGACTTGATTCATGGGTAGCACTGTGATAAATGACCATCTTATTGAGCTTGTGGGTAACGGTTGTGAAATAAAATTGTACGTTGCGAGGAGGAGCCCATGAGAAAACACTTTTGGCTTGCTTTCAGCTTTGCATTAGTTGCACCAGAGTCTTAATAACCCATAACATCCAACAACACATTCCTGTTTTGGAGAGAATGTGGAGGGGTAACATACACCTCAGATTGCTTACAGCATGGCCGTAACTACAAAACATTCCCAATAGTATTCATGGGATTGATGGTTGCACTTGCTCTCTCCAAAATCTTGAAAATCCCTGTTTAAAATTCCCAAACGCATATATAATGTATTTTTCTTTAATTAGAGAAATCAGGCACATATGGCTTGCCCTTTTCGGCAAACCCTTCTGTGTCAACTCCGTAAAAACACAGGAATGTATAATATCAGGCAGAGAGTCTTTGATTCTGGGTGATGGGAGGCCAAGATTCACCTGACGGCCCATTTATAACGGAAATAGCCGATCTACAAGCTCACAACGCGTCACAACGTGGCGCGTTGTGAGCTTGTAGATCGGCTATGTTAGTGTGTGCGACACCGCCACGCAACTAAGTATAAATTACCCTAAAAGGTAGTGAAGCAAAGAAATAATGGTATACTACACTGCTTGGGCAAAAAGCGATATAGGAGAACAGAGAAGGGGGGGAAAGGGGGGGGGCTCACATTAAAAGTGTCTCTCTAGGTAGCTGACATGACGCGACTAGTCAGACGTAAATAATGACAGACGGAAACTATCATGAGGTCTGTGAAGCATCCGCATGCTGCCGTCATTTTCTGTCTAACCTTGCATTGCCAGCAGCACACCGCCGTCACCAGCCCTGGAGATTGTTTAAAAAGCAGACTAACGATGCTGCCAGGCCTAACACCAGTCAAAGGGATTTGCATGAGTTTAAAAAGATTTTAGGTTTCAGCCATAGACTGATTTTTTTTTGCATTCATTTTAATTCCACATTATCTTTTGTATTTTTTTTGTTACTTAAAGGATCCCTGGCTAATAAGCCAAGTATGCCTTAATACATTATAATTGTCTCCATACATGCCCCCATAACTAAATTGTAAAATTAAAAACACCTTAAATATCTTTAGTTCTTTTAGAAATAGTTAATCTTTTAATCAAGGGGGACAACACATCAAGTTGATGATGTCATTTGTCCATGAGTGGTCCAGCCCTATGGAATGCTATTAGCATGTCTTAATAGAAAACAACTTAATACTTCCTAAGGTTAATATGAACATCAAAACAATATTATTATGTTTTATTAGCACATGCATTCCCCACATTCCATAGGGCTGGACCACATATGGACAAATGACATCATCAACCTGCGACGGGTGTTGTCCCCCTTCAGTAAAAGATGAACTATTTCTAAAATAAATACAATATTTAAGGTGTTTTTGATTTAACATTTTAGTTATAGAGGACAATTACACTGTATTAAGGCATACATGGCTTATTAGCCAGGGATCCTTTTAACAGTTTGTGGGAAGAGACTAGCGTTGCAGCTGCTCTCCTATTGTGTGGCATCAAACCACAGTGGTATTGATTCTTAGCCACCTCCATTCTTAGTAAAAACGGACCTGAGATACAACTGTACTTTTCTTTCATCTATTCTGCACCAAATCTCTTTGTAGATATGCTATTCGGGGGCGAATGCCCCCCCCCCCCCCCACAGAATAGGCATGCTGGGGTTCAAGTGGTTAATGTGAATGTATCTCTTTTTGAGTGAAGCTAAAATGATGATTTAAGAGGAGAAAAGGTAAATGTCAATGCATTTAATGGCCTGGCGCTCCCATGGGCTAGGTTTAATTGTCTTCTCTTCGACACAGGGGTTAATATTTTTTAGATTAAACATGTCTGTATATTTACTGAGCAGGGCATGAATTAAGAAGGATGGGCCTTCATTCTAATGTGTTTATTTGTACATTGGATTACGATAGATGAGCAAGGTCATGCATGTTTTTGAGGCATAGGGCTTTCCTTAACCCAGGCAATCCGGGAACGCATCTTTCTCATTTTAGATTGGAGCTATAACCATTATTTTACACTGCCTAAGTGCCGCGCTACGAGCTTGTAGATCTGCTATTTTTGAACAATCTTGAACATTTTGTGCAAATCTTTGAATACATATATTTTTTGTAACGACATTTTTAACTCAAATCTTTGGTTCTGGGGGGGGGTCCCTGGAACAACATATTTTGATGGGGTCAGCGGCCAAATACATATCATTTTGGGTGGTCCTTGACATGAAAAAGTTTGAGAACCAATGATATTATAGCAACATAAGTTTTTCAGAAAACGTAGGATTTAGAAGACATTTGTAAAGATTTGCACACATTTTCACGATAAAAAAAATAAACAAGCAGATCTACAAGCTCGTAGCGTGGCACTCGGTGCCGCACCATGAACTTGTAGATCTGCTATTTTTTTGAATAGCCAAAGAAATCTTACAACGCGACAGATGCGTTCCCGGTCTGAACGGGTTAACACAGATACATGACATTTACACCACAACAGTCCTATAATTGCTCTGTGGTTGTGATGTCATTATAGACATTATGTCTCTCATTAGATTACACATTTGTAGGTTTTTGCCAATGAGGACATATTTCACACATACAGTAGGGCAGTTACATGCTATATTTGGTTAGTGATATGGCACATATCATGGGCTCTAATTTTTTTGTCTCACTCTCAGTTCCTTAGCAGAGCACAATAACAGTGTGAAACAAGAACCCATTGTGTTATATAATTAAAATCATCTATAGGGACATGTTTTGTTCGGCACGGGAAATTTGAAACTTAAAAAATGGCACAGTAATGTATTTGCATAATATAACAATGAGACCCACTCAACAAATTGATTAGTCTGGATTCTGAAAAAGCCATGGCAAAGCAACTTGCATACTATAATTGGCATCTTGTGGTTTGCTTTCCTGAGGTGAAAGTGATTTTTTTATATGCTTTTATAATAAATAGCATATTTAAGCACCCAGGAAATCACGGCAAGACATCCATCCTACAACGTTTCATTTATTCTACTGTGTTTAATTAAAGCTCGGAAACTACATGCAATTTGTGTCTGAACAGTGTCTAATGTCTG